>NW_021319831.1:426912-459420 GCF_001605985.2 Dendrobium catenatum | reverse complement strand
TAGACCTAATGTGACATTCATAGAAGTTATCCATATATAATTGCACAAAATAACTTTTATACTTCATTCAATACTCAACTTGAATAGCTTTGGCAAAACAAAATAGCTTTGGAAATTTATTGCAAACACATTTTTACATGAGCAGAGGTAAAATTGTTTTATACCTAATAATCAATTCTTTTGTTAAATAGTGCATCTCCCATCACAAATTGCCTTTAGAGATATTATAAAGAGATGAAACTGGTGATAAATTTATCAAGTCTTTGCTATCATTTTTGAAACAAGTAGACTACTCTCTATTGCTTAGTTTATAAGAAATTTCAGGGTGATTTGAAGGAGAGAAATTGAATATTTTGACATGAAATGTTTATTTTCTTGCGAAGAGAAGAATTGGGTTTATTTTCTTAATCCCATTTTCTGTGGCTGAATGGAAGAATTAGGTATTTTCTAAACCCCTTTTCTTTATTGTTCTTTGTTTATTGAATTATAAACTTAGAATGCTTGACCGTAGAACCTTATAGGTCCAATTCAATAAACGTGATAGCAAGAACAAGTAAATAATAATTGCAGGTGCTAGCAAGAATATATTGCATTAGTATTAGATTGGAATTTGGTGCTATTTTAGCCTAAAAATATTTCACTTTTAGGATTTTTAATATGAATTGCATTTTAGAAATGGCCTATAAATTATTGAATATATCACATTTTAGCATCAATAATTTGTATAGTAGAAATAATTGGAATATCATATGTAGGATATGCTTGTAGGAAACAAGAGTAAAAAAATATTTCAATTTTAGGATTATTATTATCTATTAAATTTTAGAAATGACCTGTAAATTGTTAAATAGACCACGTTTTAGCATCAATAATTTATATAATAGAAATAATAGTAAAATAATATGTAGGATACGCTTGTAGGAAACAAGTCTCCATTGCTGAAATTTAATTTCAGCACTTTGCAAAATAGAATTTGAGAAGAACTTGGAAGGAAAATCAGAATCAAGCTTCTTTAATTGATAATGGATGAAGGGACACAATAATATACAATGGGTCTTCTATTGGAGAGAAAGATCCGGCTCTCTCAAATCTCTAGACGCTGTTAGAGCCTAAGCAAAAACCAAGAACTAGGAAAATACAACAAAACAAAGATAAACAAGCCTAACCATAGCCTCCAAACATACTTAAGCCTATGTTGCACCGATACACCTTTTTATGAAGGTGTGTTGTATTTGATACACCGATACACGGATACGCCTCCGATACTCTACCGATACGTGTCGGATACGCCAAAGCCGTATCCAATTAAAATACTATTTAATTTCAAAAGGACACGCGTATCCGATACGCATGTCCGTTGAAAAACAAAAAGAAATCCGAAAAAAAAGACGTGTCGTATTTACTTCCGCATTTGTGAGCAAGTTTCTCTCATTTCTGAGATGGATTTGAGTCTCTTGATGATATGAAAATATTAAAAATTACTAATCTTTCACTTGATGAGCATGAATTAGAAGCTATGATATTTATTGAAGATGATATAGAAGTTCAAAGACAAACCAATGAAGAAGACAATTATATTATTCCTTCTATTGAATAGTTAAAACTTCATGTGCTAGATAATTTAAGTTTATGCTTTTGTTGTTGTACTAGACATTTAAGGCTTACTTATATTTTGATATTATAAGCTACAAGGTTACAAATGATGTTGTTGTCAATTTTTTTTTGTAATTTCAAATATTATGCTTTGATTGCTTTCTTAATTTTAATGTATGATTTATAAATTATAACGCCGTATTCGTGCCATACTGGTATCCTGTATTTTTAAAAATTGACGTGTCCCGTATCCGTATCGTGTCGTATCCGTGTCGCCGTATCCATATCGGTGCAACATAGACTTAAGCATAAAAAATTAGGTCAAATCCCAAAACAGTCCCTTATATTTGAATTTTTCCTACTAAAACCTACTTCGTTTCCTCTTAATCAAGCAGCACCTTCAAGGGTGGCAAGCATGGAGGGCAAAACTTCCATGTCACTCTTATAAAATTAGATCGGTCCTTGGACCGGTCTATTAATACTCCCCTCCCTAAGAGCTACTTTGTCTTTAAGGTGGAAGGAGGGAAATTGATACTTCACCCTCTTGTATGGTTCTCAAGTGACATTATAGTTAGTTAAGCTCTTTCACTTAATCAACCCTTCATTGGACTTTCCCTTTCCTTGTCAAAGCCCTTTAAGCTCATGTGGTTCCAAAACCACCTCCATTGTAGTTCTGAACTAGTTGCATCATCCTCCGCTGCTCTCCTCAACTGTGAAACATGGAACACTTGGTGTATGAACGCCGTCGGGGATAAACTCAAGCAATAAGCCACTGCTCTAATCCCCTCCAATACCTTATAAGGGCCAAAATACCTCGCGGCTAACTTCTCATTTCTTCAGTTGGCAACTACCCTGTCTGTTTGGTCGCAGCTTTAAGAATGGCGTATCCGCAATGACAAACTTGATGTCCTTCTTGTGTTCATCTACCTGCTTCTTCATAATTTGTCGAGCCCTTAGTAGGTGTCTTTTTAACTCCTCCAGCACCTTATCCCTTTCCTCCAAGTACTGCTTTATTGAAGATACTTGTGTGCCTCTATGCTTAAAATATATCAAATGTGGAGGGATCTCCTATACAACGTCTTAAAAGGAGTCATCTGGTAGGCCAAGAGTACAAAATGTCAGTTTTCTGCCCATGCCAACCAATTGACCCATACCCTAGGTGCTTCTGAAGCAAAACATCACAGGTATGTCTCCAAGCCCCAGTTTACTACTTCTATTTGCTCGTCTGTCTCTAGATTATAAGCGGTGCTTCTCTTCAGTACTGTTCCCTGAAGCCTAAACACCTCCCTCAAAAAATGATTGATGAACACCTTATCTCTGTTAGATACTACAGACTCTGGTATCCCATTTAACCTAACCTCTTCCCTGATGAATGTTGCTGTTATCATCACTTTCGTGTAAGGATGTCATAGGGGGATGAAGTGAACGTACTATCTCAATCTATCAACAGCCTTCAGAATCATAGTAAATCTTTTTAATCGAGGTAACCCATCAAGAAAGCCCATGGTGACCTCATCCCATACCCTATTTGGTAGTTCTATGGGGTTGAAATTGTAAAACCTGAATACAGTCGTTTGAATGGGTCGCACACATTTCGATGCGTCACGACGAATTTATGAAAAATTTCAAAATTGTCAGAGTTTGACGAAATAAATTTTATTAAATTCTACACGAAATTTCGATCGAAATGATATAAAGAACTTATACCAAATTTCACTCGGTTTGAGAATTAAAATTTTTTGAAGATGGTTTAAGTAAAGTTTTAGCCTTTCTTCTTTTTTTGCCCTTTATATGACATTAGAGATGATTATGGGAGAGGGGCATATGCGTCCTTTTGCTTATTACTAATTTTTAAGCCTTAAGGGACTGAAATAATCGGTCCATTGTGTTTCTTTCAGCCGTGAGAGAGGAGAGCAGACGGGAGAGAAGGGGAGAACGGTGGGGGACGCGTGAAAGCCGGCGATCGGCTTGGTTTTCCGGTGAGATTCCTTAGGAAAAAGCTAGAGGAAGGCTCGGAGAAGATAAGAGGTAAGTTAAACTTGAAAAACCTTGTTCTTTTCTTTAGATTTTCATGAACCAAAATTTTAGGGTTTGGATTTTGTTGGAGTTTTCTTTAGAATAATGTTAGGGCTTGGTTATGCTTATGTTTTTAAGTCTTAAACTTGAAGTTTGCTTAAGGAAAATCTTGGTTCCAAAAATAAGGTTTCTTTTAAACATGAGATTTTGTTTAAGAAAGGTGTTGGGAAGGATATAGACACATTTTTACCTTGAAATCCAATGTTTTCCTTAAGAGATTTTGTACTTTAAATTAAGGCTTTTCCAAATTTTATATTTTCTAAGCTTGCATGTTAATAAACTTGTTCCTAAGGGTTATAAGAGCTCTCTAATTAAGAGAAATTGGACTTTTTTGAGAAAAAAAATATTTTTCATAATTTTTTTATGTATAAATCTGAAAATTTAATGTCCTAAGCATAGAATTAGGGAAGGGGGATGTTTTCTTATGCAAATGTAATGATATTAATGTTGTAGGTTTCAAAAATTTGATTTTTAAGTAAAACTAAAATTTTCATTTAATTTATATTTTATTGAAGATAGGGGTTGTGACAAACTATGAGTTATACTAAAGAAATTACCAAATTAAGATCTATGATTTACTTTAAAATGAAAATTTATGCTTTATATAATGAACATGCTTTATTTGATGAATACGCTTATCTGTTTAATTAAAGGTTTAGGATATGGGTAGGTGAATGTGTATTAGTGAGCTTAAGGGGAGTAATTAGTTATGACATGTGTAGGATTAATGTGTTATAGATGTTTAAATTGGCATAACCTTTAGGTTTTGGAAAGAAGTACACCCTCCCCCCATGGCCATGTACATGTTCCGCTGGCGTACATCACATGTAGCCTCCATCTCTTCCATATCCTTATGCATCCCTTTCTAATTCAACTCCATTGCCAGTCTCCTGTATGTTTTTTGTATAATAGAATGTCCTCCCACAACGCTCCTGTGGAACTCTTACAGTAGCTGTGGGATATAAACTAAGGTCTGTGGCCTCATAAACCTCCCCTAGTACAGAAGTCTCTCCCCCTCTAAAGAGTAGTCCAGGTGACTATTCTCATTCTTCAAAAGATCTACTCTAATTTTCCCAACTCCTCATCCTACATACTATCCTCTGGGATCGCCCCCCAATCCAACATCATTGGTATCAACATAGCCAACTCCTGGAGCTCCCCCATGCAATTGGAAAAGGCATCCACCACCTTGTTCTCCAATCTTGGACAATAATGAATCTCAAAATTATAGCCTAATAGTTTTAAAAACCAAATAGTAATGCCCCTAATGTGTTCTAAAAGCAATCTACGGGATATCCTCATCCCTTATCCTGATCTGATGGTATCTCGACTTCAGATCCACCTTGGTGAACACCACCGCTCCACACAACTCATCCAGTAGCTCATCAGTCACCGACAGTATGGAAAACCTCTGTTTAAAATTGCGCAATTAGAGGCGCGCCTCAAGGCGCGCCTTTGCGCAATTTGACCAAAAAACGCCTCGAGGCTTACGCAATTCTTCACCTGGCTGAGGCGTACGCCTCACCTGGACTGAGGCGCGCCTCAGAGGCGCAATTGCGCAATTCTGGGTGAGGCGTACGCCTCACAGACTAGGCCCCACCCACTTAAAATAAACCCTCTTCCTCCCTTCAACCCGCACGGGCTCCCTCATTTCCGAAATATTTCCCTTCCAGCTCTCTGTTCGCGAAACCGAAGGCGTCCCGCACGGTCGGCCTTGCTTCCCGCCGCTCCTCCCGCCGGCGCCGCCCCTCTCCGGCGAAGTGGAAACTTCCGGCCACCCTCTAGGAGTACTCCACATTGAATTTTAGGTATTTTTATTAAGTTTAGGAATATATTTTGCAAGTTTAAGAGAAATTAGGGTTTAGTTTTTTTTGATTTTTTTGGAATGTATTTGTTTTTTTGCTTAATGAGCACATGGTTAGAGGTAAAGAAAAGACGAATACGTCATTGCGGAGGACCCTTCTTGGAAGTATAGTGTACAGTTGACATTGGCGGCGAAGAGAAGAGCTATGTCTATTTAAAGTGCAACTTTTGTGAGAAAGTTTGAAGGGCGGAGTAAGCCGCATGAAGGAGCACTTATCATGCTCTCACAAGAACGTAGCACCTTGTGCAAAAGTGCCGGACAATGTTAAGGAAGAAATAAGTGCTTACATGAAGAAAACTACCACTGTCAAACACTTACAATAGCAGCAATTTGATGAAAGGGTCGACCAAGGTGCCTATTTTGGGAGCGAGAGTGAAATGGCTCTTCCTCCACTATACATAATAGAGGTGCACGGGGTCTATGGATCAGTACATGAATACGCAGGAGCAGATAGAGGAGAAGCAGAGATGATGCCTGCAGCTGGTACTAGAGAAGGGTCGGCGACAGGTTTGCATGAACATTAGGAGGTTATTTTTTGAAATGCAAATCCATTTAATGTTGCTACATCGCCTGCCTACTTCAAGTATGATGCGGTCTGTAGGATTGTATGGAAGAGGGTTGAAAGCACCTTCTATGTATGAGTTGCGCACTTGGATTTTAAAAGAGGAGTTGCGAAACCGAGAAGAATTGACTATCTACACTCGAATGAACTCCCTCGTACTAATGCACAACAAGAGGTTAGAGATGAGAGGTTGACGGAATAAGGGGTTGAAAGATGATGAGGACCCGTTGGTGTGTGATGATGTGTCCGTCTGATAATGATGGTTCATAAAATTGATGAGGCAGATTTGTCATTACAGACTTACAGGTAGAAGATCTAATGTGGATGTATTGAGGGGCGAAGCAGATCAAACGGGTACATCCACTAGTACCACACCACACACATCTACTAGCTCTGCAAGTAAGGTATTGTTCTCTGTCAGTCTGCCTGATAATGAGTGGTCATCCAATTAATATGCTAATGATCTTTCTTTAATGAACAAGGAAGAGAAAAGTGAGTCATGTTGAAGATGAAGATGACATGGCATTCATAGATACAATTGGAGAAGAAGATTCACTTGAAGACCATTTAGTGATGGGATAATGATTTCATTTTATATGTTTTTATATTTTGGGAAGTTTTGTACAACTAATATTTTGTGATTTGTACTTTGGGACATAATTTTTTATGCATCTACTTTCTTATTTTTCCAATATTGCTATTATTTCCTGCTAAAATCCTTATTTTTTCATTTACGCAATTCTGTGTTCGTGAGGCTTACGCCTCAGACCGCCTCGAGGCTTACGCCTCGCGCTCACGACGAAAACCGCCTCGAGGCGCAGTTTACGCAATTTTAACCTTGTGGAAAACTTGTCCGGTAAGTCTCCTTCAAAGCCCAATGATAAACACAGAATCTCCAGCTCCCGTCCTTCTTGAATAACAAGGTTGGGCTAAATAAAGGATTCACACTCAGTTTGATAATCCCTTCCTCCAAATCTCTCAAACTAGCTTCTTTATTCATCCTTTGAATATGAAGTACCCAATAAGCCATAACACTAATTGGTGACACCCAAATCTCTATCTCTGATACCAATGTTTAGGATATGTTTGTAGGAAACAAGAGTCTCCCCTGCTGAAATTAATTTCAATATTTGCAAAATAGAACTTGAGAAGAACTTGAAGAAAACCAGAATGATTTCTTTAATTGAATAAGAAGATGAAAGGAAGTACACACAAGATACAATGGATCTTCTATAATAGAGGAGGATTCCAGCTCTCCCAAATCAAGAGTGTAATGAGCAAGTCGGCTTTCGAGCTCGACTTATACTTACTCGTGGTCAGCTTATCGAGCCCACGAGCTCGAGCTAGCAAGCTCAAACTCGAGCCTTGAGAGACTGGCTGGCAAGCTGGCTCGAATCACCATTAATATTTTTTTTAGATATGTTTATTTTATTTTTAAATTAAATTTATTAAAAATTAATAAGAAATACTTTCTTTTTAAATCTCGCCCAAATATGAATTTCTAGATTCTGGCGACCACCGACCGTGTGAATTGGCTTCGAAAGGTCGTCAGGAGGCAGATGACGCGTGAGGCGGACCTTGCCTAGCTTCCCCCGAAAGGGCAGAAAAAAAAAAAAAAAAAAAAAAACGGAGCCCCCCCCCCGTGTTTTGGGGGGTTTGTTTCCCCCCCCCCCCCGCAGATTGTGCATGGGAAGACACTCAAGACTACATATGAAAGATTTTTTTTTTTTTTTTTGACTAGCTACGGAATTCGTCTTAGCTGCAATTCAGCTTCGAGCTCATTTACAGTGGGCCGAGCCGAGCTCGAGCTCGCCTTTAAGATGACTTGAGCTTGAGCTCAAGTTCGAGCGATTTTCTTATCACATGTCGAGTTTGATAAGGACACGCCGAATCGACTCAAACTCGTTTACAACCATCCTAATCTTTAGATGTCGCAGAGCCAAAGGAAAAATCAGAACCAAGAATTATAGCACATAAGATGGATAAAACCTAACTCTAGCCTCCACACATAACTTAAGGCATACTAAATTAGGTCAAAATCCCATAGTAATCTCCCTTCTATTTGAAATTTTTGCTACTAATACTCTTAATTTCCTCTTAATCAAGCATAGTTGACCCCCTCCATTAAGGGTTTGCAGGCAATGGGGGGTGAACTTCGCTGTTCTTCTTATAAAATTGGACTGTTGGACCGACAATCATCATCTTTTGTTATTTGATTGTAATTTATGCAATTTTTTGATAGGTGACAAAAGATTTGAGATTTTATTTTCTATGAAAAGTTAATTGATAGTTTGCTTTTTATGCATGCTTTAATACATTTTCATTTGAATGAAACTTGAACGTAGTCATGAATCTTGATTAACTGCCTTTGAATATGTTTATATGCAATTTAGAGATAACTAATACCTTGAGAAAAAATGAAATATTTTTCATTATAGAGTTCCATGAATGCGAAAGTCCGCTTAGAGATATTTAAATGTGAATTAGAGAGTGTCATCTCAAGATGGTTTGGTGACATAAAGCATCGACCTTTCGTTGACTTAGGTTAGAAAGTAAAATGTCATTAGAACGACCTATGTTAAGATTGATGTAGACATAAAAAATTTGTTTAGAAAAAGTATAAAGAAATGATATTTTTTTGTAATTTTAAATGAGAATGACTCTTAATAGGACACAATGAAGAAAAAGGACTAACGAGCTGACCATAATGGGATAAAGGTTTGATATTGATGTTGTTATTTATATTTCTATCCTTGAGACTAACAAAGATTGTTTTAATTCTTGTTCAGGCGCGCCAAGGATCTCAAAACCAATTTTTGATGCCAAGGTGCAAGTTGCCGACGATTATGGATTATCTAAATAGCATGTGGGGATTAATCTGTATCTATAGTTCTATTATTTGCTTGTGCGTTAACTGATCCAATAAATGCCGCAATAGATGACTTGAATAGTATTTTAAAACTAGCTTTGTGACTTGAGTGACTTATGGATTGGAACAAATATTCCTCATAAACCACAAGTAAGTTTTAAATATTTTTGTTTTTGAAGCAATGCTTGGAACTTGTCATGATTTTAAGGAGCCATAATTGCAAATTTTTACAGTAAATTATAAAGAATTAGTGGCTGATATCTCATTTTACTGGAACCAGACATTTAATTTTTAAATGAGAAGCCGGTTTCTAGAAGAGCTCATTGTTAGCATTATTTGAGTGATATTTAATTGGATATCCCTATGGTGGTTCGGTGACTTAGGTTGGGTTTAGAAAATTTCATGAGGTGATTTCATTTTTTGGAGTTGAAATCTTCTTTTCTCTATAATTAACATGGATGGGTGTTTGCCATTTTACCGATTCATTTGCCTCAAATAGTGCGCATTAGTATAACGATGATAATGGTAATGTTGTTGAATGATGATTTCATTTTCTAGGGGCATGGTTGGTTCTAGTTTTTCTCCCTAACTCTCATTCAGAGTTACATAAAGCAAAGTTAGATGTAATTATGCCTTGGAAGTTATATTACCTATATTGATTCTTAATGTATTTTTTTTTATTATTTTTGCTTGCCTATGTCTCTTCTAAATTATTCTGTATGCAGGTGACTGCTGTGGGGATCAATACTGAAGGGGGATTACTGATGGCAAGTATATTGGAAGACAGAGGGGAACAAACTCCATTATAGGTTTTTTTGTGTCCCTTTTTATTAATGTTTTGCTTATGATTATATTGATTTTTATTTGTGATTCATTTATGATTCCTTTGAAAATGTGCGCTTGAATGGTGTTTCTACTTTAATTGGCATAGTAGGGCTCTCTGTTGCAGCGTTGGTTCTTGTTGTCCTTATAATCATAAGGACAACATGAATCCGAGATATAATTTATATGTTTTCAATTTTAGATCTTGCAAATTGAAGACTTGTGATATAATTTATAGATTCTTCACTAGTCATACAAAGAATCCTGATTGAAGTGTTCAATTTGTCAAGGGGTATACAAGTGTGAAGGATGCTATAGATGGAGCTGTTAAGATTTTGACTGTTGTGGTATGTATCCATATGACTTTCTTAGGAGCATCTCTCCTAAAAGCATTTCTTTCTCATGCTTGGAATCCTTTCAATCTCTATTAAACTTCTTTCCCTGAAGACTCTTTCTCTCTCTTATAGGCTATCCTTTTTTCTCTTTTTGTAGATATTATCTTTGTTATAAGATTTTAAGTAACATAGAAGCCTCTCTCTTTCTCTCTAAAAGACAATCTTTGTCTTTAATAAGTGTCTCTCTGTTAAGTTTTCTTCCTTACAAACCACTCTTTTTCTAAATATCCTCCCTCTCATTTTGAAGCTTGTCTCATTACTCTGTCTAGAAAGTTTCTCTCTTCCTCTTCCTCACGTTTTCTTCCTTGCCTCTTTTTCAATTTCTCTTTCTAACCATCTAAGAAATCTCTCTCTTCATCTTATTAGGCTCTCTCTTTCATAATTTCCTCTCCTTCTTAAACTCTCTCTATCTCCATCTTCCAAATTCATCTTTCTCTATCTTAGAAGCCTTTTTCTCTCTCTCATAAACCCACCTCTCTTCATCCTAAAGGGCTCTATTACTATATAGAAGGTTTCTCTATGTCCCTTATAAGCCTTTCTATCTCTTTAAGAAATGTTCCTATCTATGAAGCTTTTCTCAATTAGAAGGCTTTTTCTCAAAGAAGCCCCTCCCTCTCTTCAAAGCATCTCTCTCTTTGAAGTTTTTATCTCTCTTTTTTATATAAACCCATCTATCTTTTAAACGCCACCTTCATCTCTGCCTTAAAAGCATCTTTAACTCTCTCCTACTTTCTTGTAAGCTTATCTTGTATACGTTCACTCTTTCAGAAGTCCCCGTCCCTCCTAGAAACATCACTCCCATTCTCTCCCTCTTGTAAGCCCTCTGTACATCTTTCCCTTTTTCCTTAACCCCTTTCTCTAAATCTCATTTTCTATCTCTTTTTGAATCCTTTCAATCTAATTGTCTCTCTTTTAAAATCATCTTCCTCCATCTTAAAAGCTATTAACTATCTCATTGTTCCTAAATAGTCTTGTTGCTAAGCACTTTCTCTTAAAAATCTCTCTATTAGAGCCTCTTTCTTTCTTAAAAGCTTCTTTTAATCTTAGAAGCCTTTCACTTTGTTTGAAACATCTCTTTCTCCTAAAAGTCTCTTTATTGATCTTAGAAGCTTCTTGCATCATTTCTTTTCATCAAAATTGCTTCTTATAAGCTTATATTTCTCTCTTGGAAGCATTTCTTTCTCTTTTAGAAGCACATACATCTCTCTTTTTGAAGGCTCTCCCTCTTAGTAGTTTCTCTCTTAGGAGTATATATATATCTCATAGAAAGCCTATCTCTCACCCACACACTTACAGGTCTCACTCTCCTAAAAGGCTTGCTCTCTCTTGTAACTTCTCTTTTTTGGTCTCTCTTTTATAAGCTCTATTTGTCTATCTTAGCAATTACATTCTTAGAAGCCTCAAATCCTCTCCTAGATGCATTTCTCTCTTAAAATCCTCTCCTATAAACATATCTATGAGAAGTGGACAATGCTCTTCGTGGAACCATCCTTTCGTGGAACCATCCTAAGATTCTTCCTTTCCATAGGATTTGATATGCAGTGGTGGACAATGCTCTTCGTGGAACCATCCTAGTTAAACAAGTTTTCTTTTCCTTTAGGTTTGTATTCTTAATTTTTTTGGGATTAGATGAGCTAGGTTTCGATAACGCGCTTTGTGTTACATTTCTAGTTTAATCTAATTTTTTTCCTTTAGGTTAGGATTTTTCCTTTCCTTAGGATTAAAAGTGCTAGTGGGAGATAATAACCTTTGTGGCACCATCCTTATTTGTTGTAAGCACACTTGTAAGAAAAGCCAAAATAAGGAGAAGAATGGGCAGAACAAAATCAAACTTGATTCAAATAGTAGCAATCATCTATAACATCCAAAATCTCTTGAAAAAAACTAGAAGAAAAGTCAAAAGAAATAAAGAAAATAATAGTAAAAAAACACTATCCTCAGACAACCGTCAGAGCGGGTTCCTCAGATGCATTGAAATGTAGGTTAAAGTAAAATAGTGCTTAGGGCTAGCAAACCGATGGTCCACCAGAGCAAGATTGTCCAACCATCCAATCCAAACTCCTCCAGCAAATCTCCCTAATCAGCCAACAAAAACCTCCAAAGCTCAAGAAGAAGGATACAAATGGAGTGGAACTTGCAGAGAGACGAAAGAGATAAGAAGCCAAGACAAAAGAGGAGACGCTCACAAGCTTTCCTAGAGGAGAAGGAGAATGGAACAAACTCTCAAGCTTTTCCAAGAAGAACCCTCAGGTTTTTAGCAACTTTGCTCTCAATAATCATCTCCCATTCCCTCGCAAAACATCTCATATTTATAGGCAAGAGAGAAGAAACCAACCAGCCCCAAAAATCTTTCATATTCTAAAATTGAATGAGGGAAATGAAAAGCCAACAGCCACCTCAACATGTTCCCCACTTCTACACAGGAAACAGAGCACCAAAATCCATTGAAAAAAAGCCCCCCATTAGCCACGGGAAAGCAGCCCAGGCGGAACCCGAAAAGGCAGCCGCAAGAACCAAGGAGGCCTGCACGGAACCGAGGAACCAATGCACGGGAAAACCACCCAGCACAGCCAACTGTGGGAACCAAGGAGCCAAGGCACGGGAACCCATGGGACAACTCAGAATTTTAAGAAGAAAAGCGGAGGAGAAGAGACAAGACCACTTTATAATGAATCCAACTTATGAGCTTACCTTAGAAGATTAATGAGCTAATAAATTCCCCTATTGAATGATCTAAACTTTTGCTCATCATTAATGAGTTAGCAACTTAGCAATTAAGCTCAACTCCAATGAACCATCTCCTCCCAAGCATCACCATAAGCCCAAAACCGTGGACCATAAGCCAACCCGAGAACCAGTAGCAGCCAAGGACAAATCGAGCTAGCAAACCAAAGGTCTACCAAGCCCCAAGCACAACCTACCATGATCATTGGATGCTTTCCATCATTGGATAGCTAAAAAAAAAAAAACTACATTAACATACTAATGTTGAATAAAATAAAAAATACAGAATATTTGATAGCATCATTATTTTGATCCAGTTACCTTTTCCTTTAGGATAAGACTTTTCAATTACTTAGGATTAGACGTGCTAGTGGTGGACAATGCATTCATGGCACCGTCCTAGTTTAAGCCAAAATTCTTTTCCGTTAGGTTTGGATTCTTCCTTTTTGTAGGATTAGACGTGCTAGTCGTGTACAACGCCCTTCATAGCAATATACTAGTTTAATCCTATTTTATTTTCATTTAGTTTAGGATTCTTTCCTTTCATTGAATTAGACGTGCTCGTGTTGAATAACGTCCTTCGTTGCACCATCAAAGTTTAATCCAATTTTCTTTTCTTTTAGGTTAGCATTCTTCCTTTATTAAGGATTAGACATGCAAGCGGTGGATAATGCCATTCATGGTATCATCCTTGTTTAATCCAGTTTTCTTTTTCTTTAGGTTAGGATTTTTTCTTTCCTTTGGATTAGACGAGCTATTACGGACAACACCCTTTGTGGCATCATCTTAGTTTAATCCAGTTTTCATTTAATTTATTTTAGGATTTACATTCCTGAGGATATGACATGCTAGTGGTGGATTGCACCCTTCGTGGCACCGTCCTTGTTTAATTATATTTTCTTTTCCTTTTTGTTAGTATTCTTTAGGTCTATAGGATTAGACGTGCTAGTGTTGGATAACGCACTTCATGACACTATCCTAGTTTAATCTAGTTTTCTATTCCTGTAGGTTAGGGTTTTACTTCTTCTTAGGATTAAAAGTGCTAGTGGTGGATAATGTCCTTTGTGGCACCATCCTTATTTTAATCCAGCTTCTTTTCCTTTAGGTTAGGATTTCTCCTTTCCTAGGATTAAACGTATGAGTGGTGGATAACACCCTCTGTGGCACCATCTTAGTTTAAATAATTTTTTTTCCTTTAAGTTAGGATTATTTCTTTTCTTAGGACTAGACGTGTTAGTGGTGGAAAATGCCCTTCGTGGTACAATCCTAGTTTAATTTTGTTTTCTTTTCCTTTATGTTAGGATTTCTCCTCTCCAATTATTTTTTCCTTTAGGTTATGATTCTTTCTTTCCTTAGGATTAGACATGCTTGTGGTGGAAAATGCCATTTGTGGCACCATTCTAGTTTAATTTAATATTCTCTTCCTTGAGGTTATGATTCTTCCTTTTCGTAGGATTAGACGTGCTGGTTGTGTATAATACCCTTCTTGGAACCATAGCTCAATCTAGTTTTCTTTTCATTTAGGTTAGGATTCTTTCGTTCCTTTGTATTAGAAGTGCTAGTGGTGGATAATGCACTTCATGGCACCATCCTAGTTTAATCCAATTTTCTTTTCCTTTAGGTTTGGATTTTCCTTACCTCAGGATTAGACGTGCTAGTGGTGCCTCAAAATTTTTGTTGCACTATCCTAATTTTAATACAATTTTATTTCCATTTTGGTTAGCACTTTATTTTTTTTTCTTGGAATTATATGTGCTAGTTATGGATAATGCCCTTCGTGGCACCATCCTAGTTTAATCAAGTTCTTTCCTTTAGGTTAATATTCTTCATTTCCTAAGTATTAAATGTTCAAGTGGTGGATAATGCCCTACGCGACACCATAATAGTTTTTTTTTTCTTTAGGTTAGTATTTTACCTTTCCATAGGATTTGGCGTTCTAGGGGTGTACAATGCCCTTTGTGGCACTGTCTTAATTTAATCCAGTTTTGTTTTTTTAAATTTAGGTTAGGATTCTTCGTATTGATTAGACGTGCTCGTGGTGGACCAGACCTTTTGTGGCACCATCCTTGTTTTAATTTAATTTTCTTTTATTTTAGGTTAGAATTATTTCTTTCCTTAGAATTTGACGTGCTAGTGGTGAATGACGCCCTTCATGGAACCATCCTAGTTTAATCCAGTTTTTATTTCCTTTTGGTTAACATTCTTTATTTCCTAAGGATTATACGTGCAAGTGGTGAATAATGCCCTTTATTGCACCATTCTAGTTTAATCCAGTTTTCTATTCCTGTAAATTAGTATTTTACCCTTAGGATTAAAAGTGCTAATGGTGGATATTGACTTTCGTAGCACCATCCTTATTTTAACCCAGCTTCTTTTCCTTTAGGTTAGGATTCTTCCTTTCTATAGGATAAAATGTGCGAGTGGTAAATAACGTCCTTTATGACACATCCTAGTTTAATTCAATTTTCTTTCTCTTTTGGTTAGGATTATTCATTTTCTTAGGACTAGACGTGCTAGTGGTAGACAATGCCCTTCGTGGTTCCATCCTAGCTTAATTCAATTTTCTTTTCCTTTATATTTGGATTCTTCCTTTTGGTAGGATTAGAAATGTTAGTCGTTTATTAGGCCTTTCATGACACCATACTAGTTTAATCTAGGTTTTATTTCATTCAGATTAGGATTCTTTCTTTCCTTAAGATTTGACATGTTAGTGGTAGACAATGCCTTTTGTTGGCAACATCCTAATTTAATCATGTTTTCTTTTCCTCTAGGTTAGTATTTTTACTTTTCTTAAGATTAGATGAGCTAGGGGTGGTAACGCGCTTCGTGAGCTATTCTAGTTAAATCCATATTTTTTCCTTTAGGTTAGGATTTTTATTTTCCTTGGGGTTAAAGATGCTAATGGGGGATAAAGCCCTTCGTGATATCATCCTAGTTTTAATCCAGTTATCTTTTTCTTTAGGTTAGGATTATTTCTTTCCTTAGGATTAGATGTGCTAGTGATGGACAAAGCCCTTTGTGGCACTATTCTAGTTTAATCCAAATTCTTTTTCTTAATGTTAGAATTTATCCTTTTTGTAGGATTAGACGTGCTAGTTGTGCATAACACCCTTTGTGGAACCATATTAGTTTAATCCAGTTTTCTTTTCATTTAGGTCAGGATTCTTCTGTTCCATAGTATTAAACGTGCTAGTGGTAGATAATCCTTCGTGGCACAATTCTAGTTTATTCAAGTTTTTTTTTTCCTTTAGGTTAGCATTTTCCTTACCTCAGGTTAGAATTTTATCTTTCCTTAGAATTATATGTTCTAGTGGTGGATAATGCCCTTCTTGGCATCATCCTAGTTTAGTTCAGCTCTTTTCCTTTAGGTTAACATTCTTCATTTTCTAAAGGTTAGATGTTCATGTGGTGGATAATGGCCTAAGCGGCACCATCATAGTTTAATTCAAAATTCTTTTTCTTTAGTTTAGTATTCTACCTTTTCATAGGATTAGAAGCTCTAGGCGTGTACAATGCCCTTCGTGGCACCATCCTAATTTAATCCAGTTTTCCTTTACTTTAGGTTAGGATTATACGTTTTGATTAGACTTGCTTGTGGTGGACCATGCCCTTCGTGGCCTCCATCTTAGTTTTAATTTAGTTTTCTTTTCTCTTAGGTTAGAACTATTTCTTTCCTTAGAATTTGACGTACTAGTGGTGAATAACGTCATTCGTGGCACCATTCTAGTTTAATATAGTTTTCATTTCTTTTGGTTAGCATTCTTCCTTTCCTAAGGATTAGACGGGCAAGTGGTGAAGAATGTCATTCATTGCACCATTCTAGTTTAATATAGTTTTCTTTTCCTTTAGACTAGGATATTCTTCCTTAGGATTAAACGTGATAGTGCTAGACAATGTCCTTAGTAGTCCCATCATGGTTTAATCTAGTTTTCATTTTCTTTAGGTTAGGATTCTTCATTTCCTTATGATATGATGTGCTAGTGGTGGATAAATCCATTCGTATCACTATGCTAATTTAATCTATTTTTCTTTTCCATTAGGTTAGTGATGCGGACATCAGCATGAAGATCTGGCGCATCTATCACAGGAGGCGTCGTAAATCGACGGCTCTAATTTAAATTGTTATTTAAAATTTATTTTATGAATTTTAGCTATTATTTCATGTTATTTCCTGTTTTACCTCTAGTTTAGTTTATTTGAGTGTTATGGTCTAAGGGGCATTTTTGTAATTTTTATTTTATCATGTTATGGCCTATATATAGGGCCTTAAGCTATTGTAATAGGATGGTTAATGAATATGAAAATTTTGTGTTTTCCGCACTTATGTTCTTCTTGTGAGAGAGCGTTAGTGGGTTTCCTATGAGAGGAATCGAAGTCTTCACCAGCTGCAGGATGGGTCCGGGCTCGTGAATTTGAGATCCCTTGGAGAGGGAAATCGTATCACCCACCAACCTTGGAGACGGCCGGGTTCGTGGTTCATTATCTTATTTGATCATCCTTGTTTTGCCTTTCTTCACCTAAATCCCTAAACTTCTCACCACCGATCCCTTCCTCCCACTGTCCACCCACTTCCAATTCTTTCCCAAAACTCTCACCCGAACCCCTTGTTCGCCTTCCCAACCCGTGGCCAAGCTCCCACCTGCTCCTCAACCGTTGGCCATATGCTTCGGCCGCCGGCCACACTCAAACCCTATTCCCCCTTGAGTTTCCTAATTGGGTATGAGTTAATTTGGGGATATTTTGAAATTTCAAATCTATGAATTTTGAATTTTGAAATACTTCCTAAAATAACTCATCTAATTTAGGAAAGTTACTGTTTTTTATCTAAATTGCATTTAAAATTCAATTGGATTTAAAATAAATCTTGTCTAAATTCAAATCTTAAATTAAGAAGCTTTAATTGATCTAATTAAAGCCTCTCTGGATTCTATTGTCACCGGCCTCATTAAGAGTCAATTAGGATTTATTTTCTAATTGCATCATAGACTACTTTGGGAATAATTCAAATTACCTCTATTCCTTTGGCTGAAATTTCCCATCAATTATTGGATACAAAATCTAGGAAATGTCTTTCATTACTTTCCAAAGCTGAGAATTTCTCTGGCCGAACCTTTTTTTTTTCTTACTGCTCCAGCCAAAACGCTACCTTTCTTTGATTTGAATTTTAAAATTCAAATCAAATAAGTTCTGTAACTGAACCTGAGATTAATTCTCATTTGTAAACATTAATTACAATTCATTGCCTTGGTCCATATCCATTGAATGTGGACGCAACTGTTTCCCCCTCTCTCTAAGCTGGCCCACCCTTCTCTTATTCCCGTTATTCCTTGCCATTATTTCTCTCCTCAGCATCCCGCCTCCTCAACCTCCCAAAGCTGCAGCCAGTGATTTCCTGGCTCTTCTCACGTCAAATCTTTCTCCCCTAAACACTAAAATTGAAGTTTTTCCCTAGATATCTGAAAGCAATCTCTTTCATGGCAAGAGACACTCTTCCTCCCCTACCCCTATTTTTTCATGAGAAAATCTGAGAATTTCCTCTCAGATTTTGGTGAAACCTGAACTTGCTGTGAAAGAAAATTGGAGAGGAGATCCTCTCCCTAGCAAAGTTTCACCCGTTCTACATCAGTTAGGGTTCTTCTTTTTCATAGGATTATAAGTGCTAGTGGTGGATAACACCATTCGTGGCACCATCCTAATTTAATCTTGTTTTCTTTTACTTTGGTTAGGATTTTACCTTTCCTTAGGATTAAAATTGTTCTGGATGGATAATTCCCTTCGCGGCACCATCCTAGTTTTAATCTAGTTTTCTCTTCCATTAGGTAAGGATTCTTCATTTCCTTAGGATTAGTCGAGCCAGTAGTGGATAATGCGCTTCATCGCACAATCCTAAATTAATCCAATTTTCTTTTCATTTATATTAGGTTTATTCCTTTTCTTAGGATTAGAAGTGTTAGTGGTGCACAAAACCCTTCGTGGCACCATACTAGTTTAATCTAGTTTTTTTTTTTCTCATTTAGGTTAGAATTCTTCCTTAGAATTAGATGTGTTAGTGGTGTTCAATGCCCTTCCTGACACCATACTAGTTTAATCCAGTTTTCTTTTTTCCTTTAAATTAGAATTTTCATTTTCGTAGGATTAGATGTGCTAAGGGTGGATATTACCATTCGTGGCCCCATCATAGTTTAATCCAGTTTTTTTTCTATTAGGTTAGGATTCTTCCTTTTCTTAAGATTAGACGTACTTATGGTCGAAAATGCCATTCGTGGCACCATCCTTGTTTAATCCAGTCTTCTTTTCCTTTAGGTTAGAATTCTTCCATTTGTTAGGCTTAGAGGCGCTAGTGGGGGATAACGCCTTCGAGGCACCATCCTAGTTTAATCAAAATTTCTTTTCCTTTAGGTTAGAATTTTCCTTTTCCTTAGGATTAGGTGTGTTAGAGGTGGATAATACCCTTCGTGGCACCAAACATGTTTTAATCAAGTTTCCTTTTGCCTTTAGGTTATGATTTTTCTTTTCCTTAGGATTAAACGTGCTAGTGATAGATAAAACCCTTTGTGGCTCCATCCAGGTTTAAAACTAATGTTCTTTTCCTTAAGGTTAGAATTCTTCTTTTTCGTATGATTAGACATGCTAGTAGTGGATAATGCCCTTCATGACTATATCCTAGTTTTATCCAGTTTTCTTTTAGATTAGGATTCTTCCTTTTCGTAGGATTAGGCATTATAGTCGTGTACGATGCCCACCATTCTAGTTAAATCAAGTTTTTTTTTATTTAGGGTAGGATTCTTCCTTTCTATAGGATTTGACATGCTAGTGGTGAACAATACCCTTCGTGGAACCATCCTAATTTAATTCAGTTTTTATTTCATTAGGTTAGGACTCTTACTTTCCTTAGGATTAGACGAGCTAGTGTTTGATAACGTGCTTCGTTGCACTATTCTAGTTTAACCTTTTTTTTTTTGCCCTTTAAGTTAAGATTTTTCCTTTCATTAGGATTAAATGTGCTAGTAGGGGATAAAGCCTTCTATGGCACCAGTGTAGTTTTAATTCATTTATCTTTTCCTTTAGGATATGATTCTTCATTTTCTTAGTATTAGACATGTAGTGATGGACAATTCCCTTCATGACACCATCTTAGTTTAACCCAGGTTTCTTTTTCTTTAGGTTAAGAATCTTCCTTTCTTTAGGATTAAACATGCTAGTGGTAGATAACTCCATTCGTGGAGCCATCCAAGTTTAATGCTAGTGTTCTTTTCCTTTAGGTTATAATTCTTCCTTTCCGTACGATTAGATGCATATGATATTCGCATACATAATGAATTGTGTAAGTGATATGATATAATATGATATGCGCATGATACAAATCATGATTGTCACAATTACATGATATAACTTATAAAATTGATACAAAGACATCTAATACTTATGAATCATATTATATATATTGCATTATACATGATACAATATTTTATATGCATTCTTTGTTATTCTACATCACATATAGATAGATACAAAACACTTGATTTATATAACAATGTATACTGATACATATGTGACAACATATAAATCTAGATAAAATGTCATAATTATAGGCATGTACAGATTCATGATACGCTCGTTACATTGCACTTCACATGAGTATAGGAATGACAAATCTAAAGATCGTTTATATGACTAATAATCACTGATTATGAATTATACTGCTTTCATTGTTTTTTATTACTCATATGAGATGACCTGTTCACATTGATTCTTACATGCCTTCACAGTTATATGTTCATACTGATATAGGTTGAATGATTACATACATATTGGCATATTGCTTTTTTATTTTTGTGTATTGATTACAGTTTTAAGTTCAAGTAATCTACAAAATTTTTAACTCACTTAGTTGGTTTTTACATTTTTTTTCTGGAAGGGCTATGATCCAATGGAGTGAGATTGATCATGATTCAAGTTTTATTTAGTTTATGTATTTTTTGTTAGAGATGCACTGATTGAACTCCTAGTTATTGTATATGAATTTTGAAAAAAATAAAAAGAATTATATATTAAAGAAAATAATTTTTAGTTATTTTTGCTAGTTTCTATGTATTGAATTTAGATTAATTTCAAAAGTAAATTAAATAAGAAATTAAAATAGACAATTCTTCCAAAATTTAATTTTGGGGCATCACAGTACATGAGCCTAATGACAATGGTAAAACGTCATTAGTCTAACGACAGTTGTTGGACGATGTTGGTTCAATGAAAATGGTTTTATGATGGTTCAAAATATTCGGTTGTCGAACTTCAAAGATTTAATGATATATTCAGTGGTGATGGATTGATGTAAAACGTTTCATCAAACAATATTAATTCCCTTGATCATAAATTATTCTTTCAACATTTAGACACTTCAATCATATTAGAGTTATGTTATTTAAGTCACTTTCTTTTGAAAAGTGAGATTGTCATAGTCATTTGCATGTTTTAGTTTGATCACTAGTAAGAGTATTTAAGTCACTTTCTTTTGAGATTGTCATAGTCATTTGCATATTTAAGTCACTTTCTTTTGAAAATCAATATTTTAAACACTTAAGTTTGAAGCATTCATCCGAACACCATGATCTGCCAACTTCTATGTTGAAAGTCTATCATCTATATAATGGCACAAAGGGCACATATCTACCTTTAAAGCCGGGGGGGGGCGGGGGTGAAGTGAAGATGCCCCCGCCAATCAATTTTTTAGTCTTGATTAGCCAAGGGTTTATGACTTTATTTATGCATATTATTATTATAATAAATAAAGCCAAATTATATTTTTACAAGATATGACTTTATTGTATATTAATTTTTTATTATGTGGTAATTAATGAGATATAATCTGAAATCAAATTACCTCTAAAGAGCACCTACCTCTACTTTATTGCTATGCAGCCATAACTTTATCTTCTTGTTGTTCACCAAAAAATAATCTAAATAGGTGTACAACAACTTTCTTTTGTCATCTTTCTCACTCCCTCGTGGTTTCTTCTCCTTTCTCCAAATTAGGTTTCTCTCCACGCATCTTCTCTCTGTTCTTCTCCCTCACACTCGGCAGACACATTTATACATTATTTTAGGTTTTATTATTTAAATATTATCTATGTTTATGATGGGATAAATACCTTGTTGTAGGAAAGAAGAGGGATTAAGATTTTTCAGAAATGTTGCATGTCATACCTCTTTTGCGCTTTTATTGCCCATTTGTAAAGTTGGTCCTTTGAAGACGCAATGTAGTTTTCCTTGGGTGTTGTTCACCATATAAATATCTATCTTTTCTTCTTCTCTGGTAAGGTGATAATCATCTTGATTTTCTATGCACTTTCTATGATGCCAAGGCTTTGGTTTTTTAGGAGTTTATTACTGGATTTAAAGTTGTTCATGCTGAGTTTTAGGTAATGCAGAATACACATTCTAATATTGCTTAGTCATGGAATGAGAAATATATATTGAGAGAAATTGCATCTAAAGAATAATAGAGCATGGTTTTTGGGGGGGGGGGGGGTGTTGTAGAAGGGACACACAGAGTGACAATGATCCTTCAAGAAGTAAAGATATGAGTAGTAGTTTTAAGATTACTTAGACAACCCATCCAAAGATAGATATTGAGCCTAAAATTTGGTCCCTTTTATTAAATTTTGATTCAGGAAACATGGCTAGAGATAAAGATCATAGCATTAATAGTAGGGGTGTCAATATCGGTCACGGTTCGGGTTCGGAGCGACCCGGAATTGACCCGGGTTCAAACTGGTCGACCCTAACCCGCCTGGTTGGTAAAACGGGATCGGAAATGCAAACCCGGACCCGACCCGGCGGGTTGCCGGGTTGACCCGACCCAAACCTGGGAAAGGCAGAAGATTTGGTCGCGCGAACGTGCGGGCGGGGTGTCGGTTCGCGCAGTGCGCGGGGTCGCGCGGTGCGCGTAGTCAGCGAGGTCGGCGGTGAGTCGCGCGGGTCCGAGGAGGGGCGGGGTCGCGTGTGGTCGGGCAAGTTGCGCTTGGTCGGGCAAAGGCGGTGAGTCGCGCGGTGCTGCGATGAGTTCGCGCGGAGGTCGCGGTTGGTCGGCCCGGTCGCGTGGCAGCAGCGGCAACGGGTCATGTCTGCGTTGTTAGGTTAAAACGGGTTGGCGGGTCAACCCGGCAACCCGCCGGTTAACCCGAACCCGACCCGTTTATAAACCGGTCGAAATCTCTAACGCCGACCCGTGTTCGGGTTAGGTTGACCAACCGAAATTTTCGGGTCAGGTTTTCGGGTCGGGTCAAATGTTGACAGCTTTATTATATAGTGTATACATCCGAAAGTATGGAATTTCATTGAGATTTGATTCAATTGGTTATGAGAAATGGGGGTAGTCTCTGATCAGTGGCAGGTATCCATGCCTCGTCATTTGTAATTGCAACTCATAAGATGGTCTTATGAACCCCCATGAATTTAGAATTGGTTTTCCATAAAGATCCAAATAATTTTTATCAGAAATTTAAGGGGCAATGATAGTTATGAGAATACCATTGCATGACCATAATGGACATAAAATAATTTATATGAGGGTAAACTTTTATTATGGACATGGAAAAGGTTAACTCTCAACTTAGAGAGAATGCTTATACAAAGTAAAGAAATTATATCTTCATTTAGGCTTTGTTTGGGAAACTTTTATTGTTTTTCTTTTAGGCCTCAACACAAATTCCTTTTTGGCCGTTGTGTTTTTTGTGATTTAAAAAAAAATTGTAACTACAAGTTGCTACAACAACTTTAAAAATTATTTATACTATTGTAGCTTTATAAAATAGTAAGAAAAATTGTCCCAATGAGACCTTGATTAACTCAAAGGGCTTGCTTGAAGAAGTAATGTTAATCAAATAAAGGATTGTTGCTTTATCCACCTTTTGGGTAGATATTTTTAGGGGATATTTGACATTTTATATTAGAGCTTCTAGAAAAAACAAAAATATGACAAATAGAGCAATATTTCAGATAATGTGATCAGGTGGATTCTCTTAACTTTAACCAGCCATTAGGAATGTAGAGGCCATATATTGGGCCATTGGTTGGGCCATGAGTAGGTTCATTGGTTTCATATGAATCCTTGGGCCTATTGGTTGGGCCCAAGGATTGTTTTGAACTGACAATTGGTGATGTCATTTGACTTGATAATGGCGTAAACAACCTTCATGATATTGATGAATGAGATATTACCCTTTTTAAGTTATATTTTTAATTGTCCATTTTTAAATGAAATTTTTAATTTTAAATAGATAAGATAATGTTTACAACAGCTATAAAATTTTTGAGGCTTTATAGAAGAAAATCTTATTATTAATCCTCAGAAGTGCAAGTTTGTATATATATCTGATAGATGTAAATTAATAAGCTTATAATATAAATTTATAATATATTATATTAAATTAATAAATTTATATGTAAACTAAATTTATATTAAATATGAATCAAATTTAAAATTGAATGTTTAAATTTAATTATATAAAAATTATTTATGTATGAATTTTTTTAAGTGAAAATTTATATTATTACATGTTTATTAAATCATTATTATTTCATTTAAATCTTATTTAAATAATTTTTATATTTATTACGCCATCTGGTTCCACCTCGGGCGAACCACTGAACCTTGAATCTCTACTTCATCCGGTTCAATGTCTGATCCCATTTTCACAAACTTGGCATTACCCAATATCTTTCATTTAGTTTGTCTCTGAATTGTGCAATGTATTATAGGAGGTCAATGTCTAATAACAATCGTAACAATCCAAATTATAGCATGTAATTATAGGATTTGGCCTAGCTTATCTCATACTAAGCTGAACATAATGAGTTTATCCTTTTTGTATTACTTTCCAGTTGGTCACTCATCTCGGGAGTGTTTTATTACGAGCATGGTTAATTGTGGAGCTCCTAAGGGAAATTCACCCATTATACCAAAACAGGTTTTGAATATCATGACCTAATTCTTAGCTTATATAGTCCAATATCCTTTTCTCCACTTTTGATATTATGTGTGACATCTACTTTTTTGGTTCCTTAGGTATTTCCGTTAATTTTCTCTTTCCTCCTCTCATCTTCTCCATAGTACTTCTTTTACTTTTCTTCTCACCAAATACCATTGTCAATCTCTGTCAAGTGGCATCAGATTAAAAATCTTACTGCATTTGCACACATGTTAAGCAATTCACTGTTTTTTTGCATTTGTTTCCTCAATTTCTTCCAGTTTTCCCACTATTTCTCATCTTTCTATTCATTCCATTGGTCTCTATCTTTTGTGCATTTTTATCTTTCTTCCTGAGATAAAATCCTAGGAGCCCGTACTTTTCTGTGATCAGTGATTGACCCATTATCATTTGAAGGTTAAAAAAATAAATCCATCCCAATCCATCCACTATTTCCTCCATAAAAATCTCAATAATCTCAATGAATTCTATCTATTTTAATCCTTATCTTCTTCCATTCCATTCAAATTAAAAAAAAAAAAATCATAAGCAACCAAAAGTTTTCCTAGAATTTCTCCAAAAATAAATCCATCCTACACCTGGCCGTTGAATTTTCTTCTTCCTTGCTGCTACTGCTGCCAACATCTACAACAACAAAATAGATAGCTTTCTTCTCTCAGTTCTCCTTGAACACCCTCACATTATCTATCAGGCATCAAAGTTTTACGAGAGGTAATTATATTTAGGAGTCACCAAGGTATCCAAAAGTTATATGTTCGTTGATTTGGTTTTAAACTGCAGAAACTATAACCTAAGAAACTATAATAAAAATAAGGAAGGCTACCTTTGCCAGTCTAGCCTGCTCTCCAAGCCATTTTGAGGCAGTGCTTAGCTAAATTGAAGGGAGCACATTTTGAAGAAGCAGAGAAAAATGGACCACTCTCATAGGACTATAGGAGACGAAAGGAATAAACATTCACCTTCTGTGGTCTATTGATGTACCTTGTCTCTTGGGCTACCGGTGGTTCTCGGTTTGGGCTTGGCTTTACGGTTTTTGCTGTGTATTTAGGAGCTGCTGTACTCCAGCTCAATAATGCTTGAGCTGCTTCTTTTTTTCAGCTCATTAATAGGTTCATTCCCCCTCTTTCCCCTTCCCTTGGTCCTTCGGTTTCCTTCCCCTGGTTCCTCTTCCCGTGGCTGGTTCTTCTCCCCTGGTTGCCTGTTCCGATTATTTGTGGTGACCGTTCTTGTCCTGCTTGTGGCTCTTCGGGTGCTTCTCTTGGACAACTGCTGGCCTCCTGTTTTCCGTCTTGATTTGCTTGGTTGGAAGTGGTTTTTTGGCTGTTTGGCTACCCATTTTCTCCTATATATATATATATATATATATATATGATGTTTTGTAAGTATAAAGAGGATGTTATGTGAGGTATTTTTGGAACAAAAACCTGTTGGTTTTTTCGTGGAAAAGCTTGAGAGCTTGTTCCATTTCTCTTCTCTCCTTGGGAAAGCCTGCGAGCTTGTCCTCTCCTTCATCTCGGGCTTCTTATCTCGTTCTTCTCTCCGCAAGTATCCACCAAATTTTTATCTTTTTTCTCGATCAGGAAAAGCTTCTTTAGATATTTTCATGTCTTACTTAAGTTTGTAATGTCATGTTATGTTTAAAGGTGTTTAAAGAGTTTGTCATTTTATTTCAAGTTATAAGGAGTGATATTGTTTCTTTTTTTGTGACCAATGGTCTCCTACTTGTTTTGGGAGCTTTCGGTTGCATCATCTATCCATAGTAGAATCAAATTGTACAGTCACTTAATGCAATCAATTATCTGCAAAGAAATGTAATCTCTATTTCATAATTCTTTAATCAGATTGCATTACCTTTGGTCAATTTATTTTGAAGTAGAAGTGTTGGGTCAATGAAAAATATTCTTGCAACTTTTTTTTTTTTAATTTTTCCTTTTTTTAAATGTTGGAAATCTAGCTCATATTTTTATCAGATGGGCATAATCTTGTTATAAATTTTAAGACGGGTTCTTGAAGTGGATATACCCTTGATATAAGAGTCAAATAGAAATGCACGCCTAATATATTTCTAAGAAGAAATCAACGAATGAGGAATAAGGATATAACCCATGACCTTATAGGTGAGAGTAGTTTTGAATCACTGGGCTAAAATTTAGTTCATTTTTATTATTTTTTTCTTTTTTAGACAAAGTAAATTCCATTATCAATCAATGAAAATAGTTCAACACAAAGTAATTATGTAACATTGTTAGATGAAATAAAGAACTAAAAAATACACCTATAAGTCCAACATGTGTCAAATGAATTAACAATCATAAGAGAGAAACCCCAAGGGATTTCATTAAAACTTATAATTTGAAGCCTTTTTTTGCTTGAAACATTAAGCCAATAAGTTTGAGTATGCCCAACAAATTTTATTTAAGTAATTTTGACCTTTTCATAATCACATAAATGGTATTCTCCAAAGAACTTTTCCAAATTATCGATCCATCTTTAAAACATCTTTAGGTTATGCCACCCATTAAATATAGGTATGCAATTTTTGTTCTCTTGTTAGTTATGTTGTATTCATGTAGAACCATGAATTAAGTCATTTCGCTTAAACACATCTTTTAGTTATTTTTTCTATTGTTTCAAGTATTATGTTTAACTTTAGCTGACGTGGTGACACATCATAATGCTCTAATACCAATTTGAAGTTGGAGTCCTTAGGAGTTAGTCATTTTTTTTAATATAACTTAGGGTAAGATGCACAATACAACAACAACAACAACAACAACAACAACATCAAGCCTTTATCCCACTACGTGGGGTAAGATGCACAATGAGAAAATAAAAAGATTAGAAACTATAAGTTAGATTTTTCATATAAAAATGTCAAGCATTTGATAGACCGACCGATTTGATTGGTAGGGAATTAGGAAGTTTCCTAATTTAGAGGAAACTTTTTAGGAAGGTTGTTAATAAAAAAAGGGGAATTGTTTAGGAAAAAAATTAATTACATTTAGGAGGGAATTATTTAGGGTAAGAGATTTAATTTGAATTCAAAATCTAAGAGGAAATTATTGAGGGAAAAGAATGAGGAATTAAGGGGGGATTGTTTAGGAAAGTTTTAATTACAATTGCGATGGAATTACTTATGAAAATAAATCTAAGAGGGATTTATTTAGGGAAAGGGGGCTGATTTGGGAGGGAATTATGGGAGTCTATTTAAGACCATGATGCAAGCAAAAATTAGGAAAAACCTAATTGTTGCAAGCAAAAATAAAAGACTTCCTAGGATATACAAAAGACTCCACTTAAAACAAAATATCACTTTATAACATATAAAAATGGACACTTACAAACAACGTTTACAAACTTATAATAAAAACTACTAAAGTTGCATTCTTTTGTTGAGAAGAAAGATAAAGATGGGGTGGTCACTTGCAGCGAGAAGAAAGAGGTAGGAAGCCGAGACGAAGTGGATGACAATCTCACAAGCTTTCCTAGAAGAAGGGAAGAAGAGTGAAACAAGCTCGCAAGCTTTTCGAAGAAAACCCAAATGTTTTGAATTCCAAAAATCAGTCATATAACACCCCTTTTTTGTTTGCAAAACACTATATATTTATACGAGAAAAGGGTTAGCCAAACAACCACCTTAACCTCCATTTAAATCAATTAAAATAGGGGATATAGAAGGCAGAAAGTCAGTCCAGAAATAACACCCAAATAGCCACACAAAAAACTGAAAAAAACAACCAAGGGGGAAAGGAACCGGTGGCCACAAGGGGAGCCGGAATAGCCACCACAGGGAACCGGAACCAACAACCCAGGGAATCGGAACTAACAGCCCAGGGAACCAAAACACTAGCCAAAGGGAACTGAAATAGTAGCCAGGGGAACCGGAACTGGCAACTAGGCAAGGAAAATCGAAGGGACACAGGGAAGGGGAAAGGAATAGGCAACAAAGGGGGGAACCAAAGGGTCAACATAAAAAGGGGAAATGAATCCAAATTAATTCAAATTAATGAGTTGAATAGGAAGTAGCTCAAAATTAATGAGCTGATTTTTTAATAGAGGACATTGAAGCTCACCCAAAATGATTTGCCCCCCCCATGGTTTAAAATTGCGCAATATGAGGCTCGCCTTTGCGTAATTCTAGTAAAAAAAGTCTCGATGCTTACGTCTTGAGTTTTTTTTATGAGGCTTGCGCCTCAACTTGGTTGAGGCCCGCCTTGCCTCACTGGCCTGATGCTTACGCCTCACGCTATATATATTAAAACTTACATAAATCTTGAAGTAAATGCCTGACACTGGACTCTATAGGAGAGGAGGAAGGGGAGAGAGCAGTTCATCATAATGATGATTCAAATGAAGAACCCCTTAGTGATGACAGTGTTGATGACCTATGAGTTCTTATGTGATATGTCATTGCTATTTGTTTTTGGAAATTAAAATTATATGTTAGTGAAAAGAATACTGGGATTTGAGAAAGATAGAATTTTGAGTTGAACTATATTTAATGTTGTCTTATTATTGGGATATTTTGATTTTACTTCATATCTTATGCTTTTTTATGTTTTATATTATTCACTCATTAGTATATAAAAAATTTGTCATTTTATGTTTACGCAATCTTTTGATTTTGAGGCTTACGCCTCAAAACACCTTGAGGCTTACTCCTCGCCTCACGAATGAAAAACGCCTCAATACCCGAATACGCAACTTTAAACATTTCCCCCTTTCCCCCGCGCCTTTGCCTACTTCAGACTAACTATGGGTTGATTTCAAATTATGTTTGGAGTTTGCTGAAATTAGAATTTCTTAGATTATTTCGACTCTAGCCAGAAGCTAGGGATTTGGGAGTGTCGGATTTTCCTCTCGAATTGAAGGTCCAACTGTATCTTGCTATTTTCTTTCATATATCTTGTTATAAAATTAATTTTGGTGTGTTTTTCTAATTCCTAATTTTTTATTATCGTTTTATGATTTCGACGAAAAGTGCATCAACTTTCTATCAAGTTGGTATTAGAGCCTAGATCTGGGTACCTATGGCCGAAATAAATGTAGAAGTATTGAAAGGTAGAACAGACAATTAAAATATGATTTTGTAGAAAAGACTTCAAGTTTTGAAAACTTATTTTCAGCCATCCATGACAAAATTGATGAGAAAATTTTCATCTTGGAGGAGATAATAAAGAAGCTTCTTGAGTGCCAAACCAAACCGACTACATCGGAGGTGAGAGCATCATTGACCGGACAAGAAAATGGTAGAAACCTTAATATAGAGATAATGAGGGAGAATCATGAGGTGAAAATTTTTGGGAAGAAGAGTAGGTGCCATCTTTGGAATCACTTCCAAGGAAGGGAAATGGTGGAGTAAGATTTTTGGTGGAACTGTAGAGTTTGGAAGAAAAAGAAAATGAGGAGAATATAGAAGTACCAAACATGGTTCATCCACCTTTACAGGAATATTGAGAGGTGTTCCAACCAGTTCATGGGTTGCTTTCTCCATGGTAACACGAGCATGCTATCTTTTGGAAGGATGAAGTCTCACATATCAGTGTTCATCTGTACCATTCTCCCCAACTCCAAGAGGATGAGATGGAGAGATTGATCAAGGAGATACTAGAGGAAAGAATCACTCGATCTAGTGACAATCCATTTTTTCAGCCTTATGCTATTAGTCTAGTGCTTCAACAGTAGTTTCCTTCACTCCATCTTGAGGACAAGGTGACTCTTTGGGAGGGGAGTATTGATAGACCGACCGATTTGATTGGGAGGGAATTAGAAAGTTTCCTATTTAAGAGGAAACTATTTAGGAAGTTTCTTAATTAAAAGAGAATTGTTTAGGAAGAATTTTAATTACATTTGGGAGGAAATTATTTAGAGCAAGAGATCTAATTTGAATTCAAAATCTAGGAGGGAATTATTTAGGGAAAATGAGGAATTAAGGGGGGATTGTTTTGAAAAAAATAATTACAATTGAGAGGGAATTAATTATGAAATAAATCTAATTTGAATTCAAATTTGAGAGAGATTTATTTAGGGAAAGAGGGCTGATTTGTGAGGGAATTATGAGAGCCTATTTTGGGCTAACTACGGAGTGATTTCAGATTATGTTTGGAGTTTGCTGAAATTAGAATTTCTTAGGTTGTTTGGACTCTAGCTGGAAGCTAGGGATTCGGGAGAGCCTGATCTTCCTCTCAAATTGAAGATCCAATTGTATGTTGCTATTTTATTTCATAGATCTTGTAATAAAAATAATTTTGGTGTGTTTTTCTTCCTTTCATTTCTTGACGTGATCGACGAGCAAAGGTCAAAGGGACGTTGAATCATCTTTGGACGATCATCTTCCTCCACCACTCCAGCCACCTTTCCAAGAATGACGATCCTAGGTTCCTTCTTCCTCGGAGTGACCTCGATTCTAATGTGGAGACTCTTCTTTCGCTAAAGCCTAGACTATTTGAGAGTATGGCTCCAAAGGTGAAAGCTCCTATTATTAAATCGTGGATTCTTGTTTACCATCATAGTTTTAGAATTACTCCTTTCATTTCTTGAATTGTTTGGTTAATCGACTTCGTTCTTCTTTGCCTAAGCAAGTTAAAGACTAAAAAATCCGATGATCATTCCGTGTTCAAGTAATAACTTTATTTTGGGAATACTTTGTTAAATTGCTCTCTTTAATTTCTTAAGTAATTCCTATCGTTTTACATCAATCACATATATAACAAACGCACATACAAGAATCTAAGAAAATTAAAATTTTAGTTTTTACTTGATGTTCACTAGTTTTTATATGCTCCAAGGTTGTAGCCTACAAAGAATAAAAAATGGAAATTTCACATAGTTCTCAATTAAAAAAAAACAAGTTTCAGTTTTATTATCCTACAAACAGTAGGAATCAACTTTAGTTTTAATTTTCAACATAAAATATGGTTGAAAAAGAATTGTGCCAATTCACGGCGCTAATATTCACGGAACTGTAGCATAACAAGGACAATAGAGAATTGGGATTATAGTTATGGCATCACACATACTTCTGGGGACTTGCAAATGCGAGTGTTGTATCTGGGGAGAGGTGACAAGCCAAGGAGGAGGGAAGCAGGCGACACTTTAGCTGGAGCAGTTTTGTGGGAAGCATGTATCTGAAGAAACAACAGAGGGACATAATGGGAAAAATAGCTACAGAGGTAAACAGTGATAAGAAACAGGGAACAAAACTAGGAAGCAGTGGGAGGTATAGTCATGGGAAATTCTACTTCAGTTTCTGCCCATTTTTGCTGCTTCTATTCTTCTATCAATGTGCTCAGCCATTTAAATATTTTCCACAGCTCTTTTTTATGGGATTATAGGTTCATGCTTTCATTTAGTTGTTCACATATATATATATATATATATATATATATACAAAAATTAGAAGTTTAGAACAATGAAAATCATTGTGAAACTTCTGCCTTGTATGCATAGATTAAGATCAAATTATATATTTAATGCATTTAAGAGAGTTTGCAAACATTTGAACATCCAAAGCTTAAACATGACAAGCCTCGTTCAATTAATATCCTCACACAGCACAAAAAAACCGTCTTAGGCTTCGTTTGGGATGACTTTCTTCTTACTTTCTAAAACAT
>NW_021319831.1:400973-425898 GCF_001605985.2 Dendrobium catenatum | reverse complement strand
GTTGCCCCGACCCGACCCGGGAACTGTCTCGCGGAGCTGTCGCCCGGGGTCGTCGGGTCGCGCCATCGCGCTGGGGTCGCACGGGTCGCGCGGGGTCGCTCCATCGCGCGTGGTCGCGCCATCGCGCTGGGGTCGCGCCTACTCGCGCGGGATCGCGAGTCATGACAGCGGGTGCGCGCTGGGGTCGCTGGTCGCGCGGGGTGGCGAGTGGCAACAGCGGGCAAGGTCGCGACAGCGGACAGGCTCGCGAGAAAGCGGGTTGGCGGGTTGACCCGGCAACCCGTTGGGTCAACCCGAACCCGACCCGTTTTGAAACTGGGTCAGGTCCAACCCGGATTTTTCGGGTCGGGTCCGGGTCGGGTTTTCGTGTCTTGTCAAATATTGACACCCCTAGTTTGAATAAGCCGAGCTTCATTAACTGTACTCAAATTTGTTTAATTGTTCAACTAAAAGTTATATATGGGTATCAAGTTTGAGCTTTTTCTTTTGATTAGATGCTTAATAAAGTCCTAGAAAATATAAAGTGATTGTATTTCTTTGTTTTTTTGTTAAACGAATGCTTTTATTTTGACAGTTTGTAGATTTTCTACCATGGTATCTCAAAGTTGCCATTGCAAATACAATTTTTCAGTAAGCAAATTAAAATTTCAAAATTTGATAATTTATTATACTAGTTGAGATGCTAATATGCTGAGATAAGCTTTTTAAAGATTTTGATGTACTTAGATTAAAAAAGTAGACAATATCGTATTTAAAGATGAAAATGCTACTATTAAAAGTTATTAATAGATTTCAAAGAATTATTTTTTGGAAGAATAATAAATAGCATAATGATGTATTTTATAAGATTGATTCAACAAAAGTGAAGTCGTGTTGACTTTGAACAAGCTGGATAAAAGTAAAGCTTTATTTACAAGTAAGGCACCTATTGTAATTTGGATTGTTATGAGTGATCTTGTCGTGATTTGGTTAATGAATCTTTCAATAATTTTTTGAAGACTAGAGGATGCCAAATAATTAGTGAAGAAGCATTTTTGCTTCAACATTTAAGAACGGAAGAGTATTATGATTATGATAGTTATAGTATAATCAAATTTATGAGTCATACAATTGTGTTATGGAACATAGACAATATAATTACATCGATACTAGAGAGTCAATGTGACTTTATGCCAATAAGCCAAAATAGAGATGATATTTATACCATGAAATTTAAAGGAATAATATAAAAAGTATCTTCATATGCTTTTATTGATATTGAGAACACGCTTAATTAAGTATTGCGACAACTGTTTGGTGCTCATTAAGAAAAATGTGTTTTAAGCCTATATCTTTTTTCTTTAGTGATGGATGTTCTTACTAGACATTCACAGGAGGATGTACCCTGGTGTATGCCTTTTGCTAATGATATTCTTTTTGTTGATAAGACTATAGAGGGAGTTGATTTTAAACATGAATTAAGGAGGTCAACCTTAGAGCCTAAAGATTTTTGTTTGAGTTGATTTAAAACCAAATACGTAGAGTGTAATTTTCGTTGTGATGGATCTAGTGGGTATTGTGATTTTGAGCAATCAAGTCATTAATAAGAGTACAGATTTTAAATATCTCGGGTTTATTGTTTAAAGTGATGGTGAAATAGATGGGGATATTATTAGTAGAATTCAAGTTAAATAGTTGAGGTGGAGGAGTGCAACGGGCCTGTTGTGTGTTAGAAAAGTATATCTCAAACTTAAGGGAAAATCCTATAAGATGGTGGTGAGACGTGCAATGCTTTGGTGTAGAATGTTGGCCATTAAAAGAGAAGCATAAAGTAAAGCTAAGTGTTGTAGAGATGAGGATGCTCAAGTGGATGAGTGACTTCACTCTTAGAGATAAAATGTAAAACAAGTATGTATGTGGAAAGGTTGGAGTAGCTCTAGTGGCAGATAAGATTAGAGGGATCGACTTGATGGTTTGGACACAAAATGTCGGCCTTCTGATGACACAATTAGCAGAGTAGATGTATTTAATTTGACCCATGTTAAGAAAGATAGAGATAGACCTAAAAAGACTTGCTATAAAATATTAGATATGATTTTTTTTATTAAATTTAAATGAGAATTTGATTTCTTAATGACACAATGGAGAAAAAAGATTCATGTAGCCGACCCCACAGTGGGATAAGGGCTTGATGTTGTTGTAGTATGATTTTTTTACATGACTATTGATGTTTAACAAATTAGTCTTGACCGATCAACATTTAGGTTTGCTTGGGAGCTTAATGCTATTCAATGATTAAAAATTGAGTCCTAAATTTACTTTTGAATGAATGTAGAGCACCCTAGAGCATACATAATGAATATGATTTGAGTGTTTTTTGTCATACCCCACGACAACCCCCTCCAGATTGGACCGAGATGAATAATGATATGAACTTCTGTATTTTTGTGAACCTAACTAAGTATAATTTTCATTTTCTTAAATGTTTTTTGGTGAGTTTCCCATCAGTTAACTGTACAACACTTGAATTTGGGATGGGTTTCTTGACTGCAATATAAATGTATTTGGTGTTTGGCATGACTTTGGGCATGTGAATCTCCCTTTATGTACTACTTTTTGATATTTTTTAGTGTACTTGGCTTTGAGAATTTTCTCTTCCTACTCTGCATATAGGGAAGTCTTGAAGAATCAACTTCTGATGCCATGTGGTATGCCTGCAACTATTTTATTGGATATAGTGGCCATCTTAGTAAACTCTGATCTTCCATGGGCCTGCAAGGTTACTGCTCTTCTTTTGCATCAGAAGATCTTCCTCTTATTGCGTGTATCATTCTCAGAAGCATGGTGAGGGTTTATCTTGCCAATTTATGGGTCAAATCTTATAGAAAGCTAACTTAACTTTAATATTCTTCTCTTTGAATATAATTGGCTGATAGTTCTCAGTTATAGTGTGGATGGTATTTTTTTTAATGGTATTTAGGTTTGCTTTTTTATTTTCATGACGTGACTGTCATTTTTGTACTCTCCACATGGGCATCTAACTGGATGGTAGTATGTGATATGGATAGGTGCATTATTCAATAACATTGTTATTTAAACAAAAACTAGGGTGATTAGTTTAATGCTTTGTTGCTAAAAAAATAGTGTTGTGTGCAGTGTACTATGATCGTCAATGATTGATATTTTTTTTCCTTTTATCCCTTAGATAGATTGAAATCAAAACGGTTGTCCAATTTGGGTTAACAAATGGATGCAAATTAAATAGGACTAAGATGTTTTTTAAGAATTTGTTATTTAAGTATGTCAATAAACTAAATGATTGACATTTGCTAATAATATAATATTAGATCTTTGTAAGTGATACAAACAACTTTGAGGAGTTATGTAATCATGAATAGTTTTGTTTTATCCAACTTTAACTAGTTGTACTAGTTGGCTTCATGTTAAGAACATCGGTTTCATTATCTTCACGTGTTATGAAATAAATCAGCTTGGTTCTTGCTCTAGAACTTATTAACCGAGGCCCGAACCTTCAAACTTTCATTGACTTTGAAGAAGGAATTCTCATTCCACTTCTTTTCATTATCTTGTACTACCTGGGCACTGAGTGTGTATAGAATTATTCCCCATTAAGGGACAACTGTTTGCAAGTCAATAAGATTAAAACTTTCTTCCTATTTACTAAATTCATTCTTATTTTCTTTAGAAAAGGTTTCAGTCATTCTCTTGTGCAAATGGAAAGTGAGGGATCGAACTACCTCCTAATGCACGATCATTTGGCTCAACTTCCTTTAGGCTTTGTAACGTAGTATGTGTATTGCTGAGCTAAACAACATCCAGTCAAATTGATTTACATATAGAAATACCAATTTTGTCTCCATCTTCTACCTAGTGTACTATAATAGGTAGCATTGGTCAGTACTCAGTATTTTAACCCAAGCTTGTGAGAGCTGGGTTCATTTATTAGTCAATCTCGGTAATCAGTGAAAGAAGCATGGTCCAATTCCCTGATGGATATATGTGTTTCTTGCTAGATTAGTTTACGATGGAGAAGTTCCATATTATGGTTTGATGGATACAAGAATGCTATTGAAGAGATGGTTGATTGGGATGGACTTCATGCTTGAAAGAAGCACAAGTGTGCTCCCAGCTTTTCCAGATTGTTAAAAAACTGTATCTTGCAAGATGAAAGATTTATGAAAGAAGCTATGGGGGATTGCAACATTCCAATGTTAAAGGGAGCTTGCAATATACGGAAGGCATGATGCAGAACGGGAGGGGGGTAATTAAAAAAAAAAGATTTCTATCTCATATTTTCCTTAATTAATGGATTTGAATTTGAAATTTAAATATGAAAAAGAGGGAGTGAAGAGAGGAATTAATTATCTCCTTAATTGGGGCCTTTAATTAGGAAGGAAATAATTAGGTTAGAGGGGAGAGGGAGGGATTGGCCTAATGAGGAGGGAAAGGAAAGGTGTCCACATATAATATATGTGGATCCATGCATTAATGGGAGATTGGAAAGTTAAATCTGAAATAATTTCAGATTTAATATGATTGAATGATTTCCTGAATTTAAAATTAAAATTCATTTGAATTTGGATTCGAAAACTTTCAAAATAAGATAGGAGCCAATTTAGGAAAGTAACGATGGTGAAATGAAATTGGAATTAAAGGATTAATTAATCAATTAATTTCAGAATTGATTAATTAATTAAATGAAAGAGGTTACCAAAAATAAGGTAATTAATGAGGATGGATTTGAAATTCTAATTAGATTCATTTGAATTTAAAATCTTTCCAAATTAATGGCAACTTAAATAAGGAAAGAGGGATTTTTTGAGGGAGGTGGGGGTAGGGAAGGAGGTGGCTGATAGTTTTGTGGAAGAGGAGGGGTTTATGGGAGAATCGCCAAGTGAAAAGTGGGGGATTTTCGCCGGCGGTCAAGAGAGAAGGAGAAAAGGATTTAGGGAAAGAAAGATACAACCGTGAGCCAGGACACATCTTGCAGTTGACAGGTACTACATTGCCCTTCACCAAGGGACTTCAGGACACGAGCCTGTACACATCCTGTGACTGGTGGAAGCTATGAATTGCTCCCACAGGAATCTCACCCAAGGTTCTTCTCAAAGAACACAAGTGCAAACACAAAATTTTATTATTCATCCAACATTTCATTACACAAGCAAGGGCCTCTATATATTGGCCTAAGAAACTAAAACAAGACACATATGCGCCGAGGGCTTACATAGGACGACCCTCTTAAATAAGAGTAAAAACGAAAAATTCATAATAAATATAAAAAAATTACAAATAACAAAATAAGATAAGGTGGAATGATCTCTGCCGTCGATCGTCGTCTTCTCCTTTGAAAGTCTTCATGATCGCAACTCTAAATCGGTGTTCATTAAAGGAATTTGCCTAGAAAAAGTAGCTTTCTTTGTATGAAATAAAGTTTTGTTATTTTGAGTAACCATTTTTATCAGATAGGCCAAGAGTGGGTGGTTTATGGGTGTGGAGTACACTCAACTAAGAAATATAAAATATAATTGCACTTCATCCACAACTGTAATGTTCCAAAAGCCCGTATTTTTGGGCATTTGGAAAGGGTTTCAACATGGTAGATAGAAAAGACTCCTTAATGTTAATCAATCCACCTCTTAGTAGGTTTGGTAGTTTGATATTGATACTCATTTCTATCCTTACATGCCCAAGAAACTGAGGGAGAACTAAATGGAATAAATCAACCTCATGGTCAAGCAATGTCTTTATCGCTTGTGCCAGTCCAAGGAAAGTTTAATTTACAGTGAGTATCTGGAGCAATAGAGCAATTTATGTAAATATTTTTTGGATCCTTGAAGATTAGAGATTAGGTTTATTCATACAACTGGTCATTGTATTGTGTTAAGCAACCGTGCTTGTTGTACTGACTTGGTTTTCTTATCTGACATGTGTAATTAGTTTATGTTTTAACTAAAGTTTTTCATTATCTAGAAGTTCATGGCATTTTATCTTCATATTGAAACTCCATATCTAATATCATTTATGTTCAAAATTAAGGTTCTTCTAACCCTGACACAAAACAGTAGTTTCATGTGTCCATAATCTGAGTATAAAATGTAAGATGTTAAAGCTTTAAAAGCATATCTGTTGAAATGAAAAATAATTAAACCGCATGTGTCTGTTTATACTTGGAGATGGCCTTTACAATTTAGTTTATGGTACTTGTCATCAAAGGATGAGAACATAATAATTGATTTAATAAGTAAGATTATTCATACTCTTAGATGGTGCTTGTTAGAGTTGTATGTTTTTGCCCAACTCTAGCATGATGTAGTTATGCAATTATACAATTAATCTTACAATTGAGTTTGGTTTGAAAAAAACGTTTGAATTTTATTACAACTTTTCTCATATTCGTTTGTTTGTTTTGGTTTGGATTGTGCCTATAAAAATTTGAAATATTGAAAAAACAAGTAGCAATTTATAATCCAAAATCTTGACTAGAATTTTGATTATAAAATGGGCTCCAAGTGATTTTGGTTTGCCTTAATTTCTTGGCTAAATTTGTGACGCCTTGTATTGACCTCATGTGATTAAGCACGAAGTGTGTCAGCAGCGACAACTATTCAAACACATTTTAAACTAACTCCTATCGCAACTCTTACTAAGCATGATTGAGTGGGTAGAAGATCTATTTGTCCATATTATTAAAAAACACAACTTGTTTCATATTTATTACTACTGAAAGGTTACATAATTGAGTTTATCAAAATAAATTATGGAGCTTCTAATCAACATCATAGATAATTGATACATATGAGACATCCTTAACATACATTAGACACTTCTTTGAGACAACAAAATTGTACCACAAAACATTGAGATAAAGGATAAAACTTGATCACTTAACTATGATCCAACCTGCTTTTATCTCTCACATAAAACAACAAACATAGTAATATTTGATGATCTTTGAAGCTCAGTGTAATAAACATCAAAATAAAATATGATTTAATAATTGGTTTATGCCACAATCATAAGTAATAATTATTCCCAGTGAATGAAAATATAATTATTAAGTGTCTAATCATTCGATGTATTTTGCTACTGAAATGCTAGTTTCAAATACTTGTTTTACTTTCACATTTCTATTCTTTTTTTCTACCTATTATACTCTTTTTGATGTAGAACGAACATGCAAAGATGAATTACTTTAAGGAATTTGCACACTTAATATTCCTAGAACAAATAATTATATCTTAATGGTGAATTTAAACGACGCAATAAAACACAAAGAGCGGTAAGACAAGCTTAGGCCGAATCACTCGCGTAAAAGTTAAGGTCAGAAAACAATCAAGTTAATCTAACGTTGCATACATGAATGGTTTCAACAATAAATCCCATTGCTAACAATAAGATTAGTACTATGAAATGACCATCACACAGTTCTACTAAACACTAAGCTTTAGCAGAGAATAATTGGCATGATCGTCATAAATCACATTAAAACTATAATTGATGAGTAAACTAAGGAGATAAGAGAATTGGAGGGGAGTTTACCCAAATAACCAGAAAATACGCAGTTTCCGCGGCTGTAGGAAGACTTGGGAGGAAGTAGGAGGCATTCAAGAACCTTCCTGAAGGTGTGATCAGTGGTTTGGAATGTCCGGACAGTGTTTGAAGACCTTCTAGCGGGCTGGACAACAGGAAAACATGTGTTGATTTCCCTGGACATCAAACAACCCAGTGGGAAGTAGCTTGGACAGCTCCAATGTGGTCTAGATGGCTTCCCAAAGTGTGGACAGCAGGTTGCAAGTATTGGACAGCAGCCTGAAATTCCTAGCTGCCTTGAACAGCCTTCGAAAGTTTTTCCAATTGGTGGGACAACAAGAGAAAGGTGCGGAGCCCTCTGGACAGCAATCACAGCAGTTGGGACAGCAGCCTGGACTCGTGGAAGGCTATGGACAACACCCAATAAGGGTATGCCAGAATTTGGCCTGCTCCTGGTTCTGTTGGACACCTTGGACAGCAACCTGCGGCTTTCCTGGGTGCTGGTTAGCAAGGAAAATTGATGGAATAAGGAAAGGACAGCAGGTAGAAGTTTAGGGTGAGGTTCAGGACCACGTGTAGAGAGTTTAGGGAAATCACGTTTGCATTAATTGGAAGAGAAATTTGAATTTTGACATTCCAAAACAATTCCAAATGTGGTTGGGAAGGGGCGGCTGTTAGGGGAATAGATGGGGAAGTTTAAATTAGGAATTAGAGATTAGATTGATGATAGAAAAGGAATAAGGATAGGACCGGCCATAGAGAAGGATGGGAAAGCGTCTAGGTTCGATGTATGTGGTCCCCATGCAATCAATTTAATGATATGATTAAATCTGAATTAAATTCAGATTTTAGAGATTGAATGGGTTTCCAAAATATGATTCATTAATATGGGATTAATTTGAAATTCAAATAAATTTGAATTCAAATCAAGAAGTTTCCATATTAATAGAAAGATATTTTAGGAAAGTAATTAAGGGTGATTTGAATTTTGAAATTCAAAATCCATGAGGGATTTGGAGGGGATTAAATTTGAAATTTTGATTTCAAATTCAAAGTGGTGAGGGCTCAATGAGGAAACAACACAAGCCAAGCCCAAGGAAGGGGGTGCCGACGGCATGAAAAGGAGGGAGGGGATTTTGGTAAGTGTTTTATGAATTTCCAAAACAAGCTTGGCCAACTAGGAGGGAATATTGTATTTTTGATTGATTTCCAATCAAAGCCAACTTAAATTAGGAAAGGGGTTTGAATTATTCTTTGATTGGAATTCAAATTTTATTGTAACTAGATTGAACGAGACTTTCCAAAAATAAGCTATGCTATTTAGGAAAGAATTCGAAGTTCAAACTTATTTGAATTTGAGTTCAAATCTTTCTCAAATTAGTAACCTATCAATTTAGAAAAGTAACAAATCTTGGAGGGGAATTGGGAGGGCTGGCGTCTAGGGCGTGGAGTGAGAGGCCGACGGCTATGGGGGTGGGCTTGGGTTGGCCGGCGGTGAGAAGTCGTGGAGGAGGCCGGCGGTTTTGGGAAAAATAGCTTGGCCGTACGGTGGAAGGGAAGGAAAGGGAGTAGGAGAAGAAAGGATAGGGAAGAGAATAGCCGTGAACCCGGACACTTCCAAGGTTGGTGGGTGATCCTTTTCCCATTTCTAGGGATTTCTCTCCAAAGCTCTCAAGCTCTCACGAAAACACAGTTGCAAAAATTTCATTATTATTCATTCATTAACTTCAAAAGAAATATAAGGTGCTTATATATAGCCTAATACAATGACAAGGAACTAAAAGACCAAACCCCAGGGCTTACATATGACCAAACCCTTAAGGGTAAAACAAGAAATGCTAATAAAATTGATACATAAAACAAATAAATAAAATAAATACATAGGATGACTTAAAAATAGATTGGCACGATCGTGGTCGTAGATTCTCGGCCACGTCTCTGATATATTTTCCATGATCTGATGTCCCCATCAACATGTTTTAGATATCACTGGTATGTTGTTCAAAGTGATACTGAAATAGATGGGGTTATTATTAGTAGAACGATGGTTGAAGTGGAGAAATTAATTGGGCCTGTTGTGGGATATAAAAGTACCGCTCAAAATTAAGGAGAAATTCGATAAGATTATGGTGAGACTTGCAATGTTTTATGATGCAGAATGTTGGCAATTAAAAGAGAAGTCTAAAATTAAGTTAAGTATTGCAGAGATGAGAATGTTTATGTGGACGAGTGACTTCACTCTTAGGGATAGAATGTTAAACGAGTATATACGTGAAAAGATTGGAGTAGCTCCACTGATAGTAAAGAGAGTTTCCTTAGATGGTTTGGTCACATAAAACATTAGCCTTTCAATGACGCGGTTAGGAGAGTAGATGTATTATATTTATTAAGAAATGTATGGTAGACCTAAAAAGATTTGGTTAGAAAGTATTAAAAATGACCTTTTTTATTATATGTGAGTATCTTACTCTTAACATAACATAATAGAGAAAAAGATTCTTGTAGCCAAATCCACGTAGTAAGATAAATGTTTGATGTTGATGTTGTTGTACCCTCTAAGTCAACCAACTAATGTGAACTTATTTGATCACTGATTTAAACAAAATGGGTTGAATCAGACAATAAATTGTTTTTTTTTTTTAAATAAAAACCCCTTGGAGGCTTATGCGTTGATTAAAATAGGAAATTATAGGTCCTTAAAGAACCTTTAGCTCTCTAAAAAATACAGCTTTTGAAATAAAACATACGAGCCAAAGTTCTATCTATTACACAGTTAAACAACATAAAGAATATGAAACAAATTGATCTGGAGAAATGACGGTAGGCTTCAAAGGAAGCAGGAAATCCATCATTCCAGCCAAGCAGCTTGAAGATGAACGAACTAAACCTGCAAGAAACAACCAAAATAACCAACACAAGCAAAACAAACCACCCCATTACCAGTAACCTCACGACCAAAAGGACAACAAACCCAAAAACCAACAACCGACCAAAAGATCCAACATCAACAAAATACAACCAGCAAAGACATAAGGAAAGATAAACAAAGACAAAGAACACCCCAGCCTCAAAATTCCAATGCCAAATTTGCAATAAGGACCAACAACCACAAATAGGAAAACAAAAACCAATTAGTGCTTTTTAGATTTCCTATCACGTCTTTTGCTACCACCAACAGAAAAACCTTTCTTATTGGAACACCCAACATTCAAACTATACAATTCATGAAACGCATCCACGGATCACCAAAACCATCTCCAACATCCCCGCAAGGAGCGGAGGCTGACTCATCAAGCCAATCCAAATGATCTACACTAGAATCTTTCATTTTGAAATGTGCTTTTAAAGCATCCTTAGAAATAATTTAGATTGACACATCAAAGACATTACGATCCACCAAATTAGGATAACCAACCACATAGGGAGAAGTCACATTGGAAGGGCCGAAGCAGGCACATCCAAAGGCCTAACAGAGCATCAAGAAACATAGTTTTCACCATCAGAAACATCATCCACACCATCAACATTATAGGACGGAATGGGAGTAGCACATTGGTTAACCCCACAATTATTAAAAATCAGAACCTCATCATCTCCATTTCTTACAACAACCAAAGTCAAACTATGATTCGAAGGAGCATCATTCGCCACAACAACCTCCCCCAAATTACAAACACCAGAACGAATAACCACATCCTCAGTAGTATCAATACAATTATCCCTGCCAATCACCAAAGCCGACGTAAGAGAAACATTTAAATTATTTAGCACTCCCAACAATGGCAAAACTACCCTCCCGGCCTCCACAACAATAGAATCACCAATATCCACCTGTTCCGATTTAGAAACCGGATGAAGCAAATTACCCACATTCTCTTGAAAGGTTGATTCGCCATTATGGGCAGGAGATAACACTAGAGGAATATCCATAGCATTAGTGATTACACGTTTAGCCTCCGCTCCCGTCCCCACAGACATTGAATTGGTGTTTTGTAGGCATCTTTGGATTTGTGCTAAAAAAAAAATTGTGCTTTACCCAAAAGGATTTCTATGAGCCCAACAAATCCTTCACAAGTTTGATGTGGTGTTATTGATGGACAATAATGGAGGACGATGTGGAGGTTGTTGGTAGTGTTTGGATTAAATGTTAATGTTAATATTAATATTAATGATATTTGTATTATTAATATCATTATTTTTACTCCATATGATTTTGAGGTCAGCATCCCCAATTTAAATTGTGCTGAATTTTGTATTCTTTCGTTTTGGAATTCCTCAATGGTGATTAGAACATACCTAACACAAAGTTCATGTTTTTTCTTTGTTTCTGACATTGTTTCTATAATGCGAGTCCTTACTCATGATTTCTTAACTGAAAGTATCAAATTTTGTTTTATTCATGCTTTGTAAATAAATGTTGGGAGTAGATGTGATATTTTTGATCATATTTCTCCCTTTTTCCTGCCAATTTTTTCAACTTACAAGTTTGCATGTGAATGTTTAAACTTTCATATGACATGGAAAAACATTTTTACTAGTTAGATCTTGACTTAAATAACAGGTTAACTTTTTTGAATTTGCTTCTCCATATTATTTTGAAATGCTTGCAAGATTATAAGAAGCTGAACCAACTAGGAAGTTTTCAGACATTCAACCATGCATGTCCAACTCAGTATGAATGTGTACACCTGTTTATGTGTAATAACCATTTGCTTGGTCAATACGATTGTTATTTCAAGTGGCGCCCATCGTATAGTCTGATATTGTGTTCCCTTGTATTTCTGAATTTAAACCCTTTTGTTTGTAGAAAATATCATATATATTTTTTCTGAAGATTATTGTCTAGTGAAAATGTTTGTTGCCTTCCTGCTTTATTCTCCAATTTTTTGCTCAACTTTTTTTTGTTCTTACCTTGATTTCCTATTTTACATTCCACTTTTGGTTTATTTTGCTTTATTGAGGGTATTTTGATGATGATGTGAGCGTGGATGAGGGAACTAACGAATTTTTTGATACAAATCTTGAAAGACAGATAAAAGATGCAATGAATTCACATTTTTTTTTCAACTTTTGGTATGCTACTTCATAATTGCTAAAATAGTGTCATTTCTTCTTGTAAAGTTCATCAAATATGTAGTACTTGTTATTTGATTGTTGAACAGGCAAATGCATTGTTTAAGGATACATCACTTAGTCGTCATAGATATGAAAGTGCTCCATCTGATGAAGCGGTTGAAGCCATTGGTTCTATTTGTGCTTTCCTGCATGTGAAATTCAATACATTGCCTTCTGAACGTATCTTGACTGGGCTTGCTTATGGAACTGATCTTGTTCTTATAATCTGGAGTTTTATTAAGTATTGTCAAGAAAATCAAACATGGCCACTTTTTACAAAACTTATTGCATATATTCTTGTTGTTTCTCCACGCTGGCTATTATCTTTGCCTGTTTTCTGTCCCGTGTATAAGTAAGTATTCTTGTTTCTCAATAATGTTTTTCTTCACAAGCATAACATCTTTAGAAATCTAATCTGTTTAGGTGTTGTGTATGCTCTCAGAGCCATCCCTTCTTATGTTTTATGGAAAGGGTATCAAGTCTGTCTGTTAAACATTTAATCTTAAGCTCATTCAGGTATATGCTGACAATCATGGACAATGAGGAATTCTTTGAGCAGGAAAGACCAATATCCTTGAGTGATATCAGGCTCTTAGTTATCATATTAAAACAGGTATGGTATACATTGCAAAACTAATCCATCACTTATTTTGTGTGTGGTCGACATTTTTCTTTTTAATGTGAATTATTATCAAAAGCCTAGTTTTCTGCAATACAATCAAAAACAAATTACTAAGCTAACATATCTTTGGTTTTTTTCAATTATGCTTCTGCAATCTTCTTATGCAGGCTTCATGGCACGTCTTTTGGGTGGTACCTGCTACTATGTCTTCTCTGAAACTTGGAACTGATTTCTTTGCCAATAAGTTCTCAGTTGAAACAATATGAACTAGAGCTCGTGCTATGATATCTGAACTCTTGAACCATGTATATCTTCAGAATGCTCAGCTATTTTCTCTTGTTAATTGGGAATTAAATAGTTGTGATGAAGTTTTTTTCTTTTCTTTTTTTTGCATTTTTTTCTGAATCATAACAACTTCAGTTTCTTGCCTATGTTGTATCACTGAATCATTTTAAGTTTTTCAATATCTAAGTGATACAAATCATGTCAAATGAATCATATCTATTTATTACTCAGCAGCCACTTTGAATGCTATGATGCTTTTTTGCTAGCTCTTGCATGTAGTGGCTTTGTGAAAGCTCTTTGTCTGCTTATCTTGTTAACGAATGAGCAAATCTCAATGTTACAAAATGCTTATTTACTTTTTTGCTTTTTTTTTTTCTACAGTTGCAAGATTGGAACAATAGAAGGTCGTTCACCTCAGCTAGTGATTTTCATGCTTTTGAAGCAAGCAGTGAAGCTTTTGTAGGTCATGCAAAATTGATTATTGATAATACCTTTTCTTTGCTTAAATATTTGTTTCTCACAGTGGTGATTTTTATGCAGGCGCTAACTGAAAATAGTAGAGCATCCGAGTTACTAAAACAGGTTCCGTTTTAGGTACCATTTACAAGCAGGGTTAAAATATTCAATGTGAGAACAACCACTCCACACCTTCCCAAACATGCCCGCACACGCATAAGTGATGTCATCTCTAGGGTCACTTGAACTTATAATTTTATTACGAATAGTCCAATTGATTTTTTTTATAAGATGGACTTATTGATGGGGACATCAATGCATGGAAAGCTTATCATAGAAGGGGCCGTAGATCGACGGCCACAATTGAGTCGTTATATTATTAGTTGTTATGTGTGTTGTATGTGATTTAATTTAGTTTGTGAACTTTTCCTTAATGTTATGTTATAAGCCCAAGGACATTTGCGTCTTTTGTCTTGTCATGTAGTGGAGTATATATATATATATATATATATATATATATATATATATGGCTCTCTCCCCCCCTTGTAAGGTGATGATGATTATCTTTGACTGAATTTTGATTTCAGTCCTCTTCTCTTGTGTGAAAGTGAGTGTGGTGGAGTGGTGAAGCCTTAGGAGAAGGCGAATGAAGTACCCAAAAACCCATTAAGTTGAGCTCTTGGTTTTCCCTTGAATCTCTTCCCCTTTCCCTCAATCCTCCCTAACCGGCAGTCAACCACTCTTCCCCTTCCTTTCTCGGCCAACCACCCCTTCCCTTTCCACCGTTTACGGCAAGCCCACCACCACCACCTCCCCATCCAAGTTCCCAATCCAAAATTTCCCAAATCTGAAAATTTGACCTTTGGGATTCCAATTGGACCCCACTTGTCTCTTGGAACTCTTCATGTTAATTAATGGGAAGTTGACCCATTAATTGCCTTTCCTTATTTTCATTTTCAAAATTAGTTGGGAATTGGAAAAGCCACAACCCCTTGTCTTTCCCCATGGTTGACCCATTCATTCTTAAAACTAGTTTGGAATCAGAAAAGCCATCCCTTTTCTTTCCTCATGGTTGGTCCTCTCTTGGAACTCTTCAAATTAATTAATGGGGGAAGTTGGCCCATTAATTGCAAAGTTAACTTTATCTCTTTCCTTTCTCAAAACAATTTTTCCATTTTCCAATCCCACTCTCTCCCATTCCCCTAAGGCCCACCACTATAATTAACCTCATACCATTCCTAATCTCCCCCAAATAGAAAAAACCGTGGCTTCCCTCCTTCCAAATTTCAACCAACATCTCTTCTTCTCAACTGTCAAGCAAAACACAAGGAAGGCAGTATGGAGCAACCATTTGAAGATCAACTGGCTGAGACCCCACCATATATGAAGGAAGCTTCCCTCCGACGCAAATACCTAAGTCTTTCTACTCTTCATTCATTTAAGTATATAGCTTTGAAGTCCAATTCTATGTGGCATCACTAATTTCATGTTAATATAAATCCTCTAGGTTCTTAAATCATTGAGTGCATGATTCTTGTAGTGATTGATCTATGTTAAATGTTGATTCTTTTTGCCAACTCATGTTAGTTAAGTTGTTGATTTGATTTATCCTTCTTGAATTCAAGAACTTTGGTTGTTGTTAATTGCTATTTGTGGATTGCCTTTCTTTCTTGTTTGAAGCTTGTTTTACCCATCCTCAATATTAATAGGTTGCTGATTTTAAAATTGAACTTTTGTTTAATTTCATAATGCAAGTCTTCACATGCTAGTCCTACATCACTTGTATATACGGTTGCTTTTGAATCTTATTTCACAATGTTAATTATTCTTCTACAGACGTAACTTGCAGCTTCAAAGCAACAAATTGGTGCTTATTCTCTACATAGAAATCGGTTTCGGATAATAAGAAATAGAATTTTTGAAGATGCTTTCAATATGCTGAGTGTGCTGTCAACAGAAGAACTCAGAGGCTCGGTATTTGTTTGCCTATGCTTGCCATACATCTGTCATAAATTCGAAGTATCGACATGGACATTTTCACACTCGCAGAAACCTCCTCCCCTTAATCCAACTTATAACCAACAAATTATGAGTACATGTGCATAAAAACCTAATAGAAGAGACTCTTGATAGAAGGTTGGAAACTTAACTGCTGTAGTAGTTTTCTGTTTTCAAATTTTTGTTACTTTTCTGAAGCTTGTAATGCATATTCCTTACTTCATGTCTTAATGCTGTCAGATTCATGTTTCCTTTGTTAATGAATTTGGGGTAGAGGAGGATGGAGTTGATGGTGGTGGTATTTTTAAGGATTTCATGGAGAACATCACTGAAGCAGCTTTCAATGTGCAATACGGGCTATTTAAGGTTTGTTATTTCTTTAATATTTGTTAGAATCCCCAATTGTCATCTTAGGTTTTTTATGCCAGTTTATAAAGTTCATCATTCCTTGGTATTTTTGGATGGTTTGAGTACCATATTCTTTGCAACTTGATGTTATCTATATATATATATATATATATTTCAAATAAGGAACCAACATGATTATGATTGGAATATGATATACTAATTAATTAAGAAATCACGAAATTTTTGTTATCATTTACCTTGCTCCAAATTAGGTGATGCACAAGAGTGTGCGAATTATAGCGGAATTAAGTTAATGTATCATACATTAAATTCTAGGAGATAGTAATTGAGCATAGGTTACATTGTGATATTAATATTTCTCCAAATCAATTTGGTTTCATGCTGGGTAGGTCTACTATGCAAGCTATACATTTGTTGAGAGGTTTGATGGAGAAGTATAAAGAGAGTAAGGAGGATCTACATATGATATTTATTAATTTAGAGAAACCATATGAAAAAGTTCCAAAAGAAGTGCTCTGGATAGTTCTAAAAAAGAAAGTAGTTAATAATGCTTATATTCAAGTCATTAAACATATGTATATTAGAGCTGTTATTTATTCATGTTCAAGCACAAGATGGTTTGACTTAATATTTTCCTATTTCAGTTTGATAACATCAAAGATCATCTTTAAGCCCATATCTTTTCTGTTTTGTTATGGATGTTATTACTAAACATTTGCAAGAGGTTGCACCTTGCTGTATGCTTTTGGCTAATGGTATTCTTTTTGTTGTTGATAAGACTAGAGAGGGAGTTGATGAAAAATTTGAATTATGGAGATCAACCTTAGAGTTTAAAGGATTTCATTTTGAGTAGATCTAAAATAGAATACTTGGAGTGTCATTTTACCAGTAATTGATCTAGTGATATTAAAAGAGTGTACATTTTTGTTATCTCAAGTCTATTGTTCAAAGTGATGGTGAAATAAAGGATATATTATTACTAAAATTCAAGTTGGATGATTGAGGTGAAGGAATGCGTCTGGCCTATTGTGTGATTGAAAAGCCCCACCAAATTTAAGGGAATTTTTTTTAAGATGGTGGTGAGACTTAAAGTGCTTTATGGCTCAGAATGTTGAATATTAAAAGCATAAAATGAAGTTAACTATTGTAGAGACTAGAGATGAAGTTGCTATGGTGGATGAGTGGCTTTACACTTAGAGACAACATGCAAAATGAGTATATACGTGAAAAGTTGGGCTAGCTCTAGCGGTAGATAAGATTAGAGAGTTGCCTTAAATGGTTTCATCACATAAAATATTTGCCTTCTGATGACCTTGTTAGGGGAGTAGATCAGTAGATGTATTAAATCCGGCCTATCTTAAGAAAGGTAGAGGCAAACCTAAAAAGACTTGATTAGATTTATTAAATTTAAATAAGAATTTGACTATTAATAAAATAAAATAGAGAAAAAAATTTTATGTAGCCAGTCCCACAGTAGGATAAAGGCTTGTTGTTGGTTTTATTGTATATACCTTGCTCCAAATTCATTGCTTGAAGGGCTAATGAAAGGTGGAGAGGGGGAGAGGGAGAGCGAGAGAGAGAGAGATAGATTAGAGATGGGAAGAGGGAGAGAGAGAGAGAGAGAGAGAGAGAGAGAGAGAGAGAGAGAGAGAGGGAGGGAGGGAGGGAGGGAGGGATCGGTGCATTTGCATTAATAATGGAAAAAAAAAAAAACACAAGTTACATGTAATTAATCCTATTGTTGTCCTCCCTCAACAAAGACAAAAGAGTTGGGGGAAATTCACGAGCATTCTCATCCCAAAAAACAAAATAAACAGAAATAATAAAATTGGCACAGTGATCAGCGGGCGGTTGTTGGCACGGTGGCAATGCCGAAAATTGACTTGCTTGAAGTCCAATAAGAAGGACAAATCCGGCCCCTCGAAATTGAAGTGGACCTTGTTCTGGCGATCGTGGAGGTGCTGGAACGATGGCGTTGGCGCAGTCGCTCTCAATGATAATCCGGTTATTGGCACGAAGGTGTTGGCGCAGTCGCTCTCAATGATAATCCCCTCCAGATCGAACATCCATTCCCTCAACACATCCCGAATAGCAGTGGCAGCCATAACCTCAGCTTGGAAAGCATCCCAATGCTCAATCCTTTTCCCAGTTGCCACAATAAGTCCTCCAGTGTAGTTCCGGACCACGACACCAATACCAGCCGCACTAGACAACCTAACTACAGCTTCAACATTGAACTTCAGCCAACCTGGAGGAGGGGGGTACCAGTGTAATTGCGAAGACAACCCAGGGGACTGGTGGATACTCCATTGCTCCAGAATTGGCATCCGATGGTTACGCGGCAGCAAAGAAAGGACCGTGGCGGCCATAATAGACGGTGGGCGGCACTTAGAGGTATGCTTCAAGTCGTTTCTGACACGCCACACATGATACACAGCGTAGCAGTAGAGAGCCCCAAGGTTCGGGTTCGTCTCAGCCAAGGTCGACAGCCCATCCGTCGCCGTCTCAAGGGAGTCGAAGAAGGGCAGATAGAATCCCCACTTGCCCAGAATGCCCAACACCTCCCTGAGTTTGGAGCAGAGTGTAATGCAATGTTCGGTATTTTCCTCCCCCCCGTAGCCCCACGGGCAAGCACAGGTGTTTGACAGCCCCCGATGTTGGAGCCACAGATTGGTGGGGATGGCGTTCCGGAGTAGCCGCCACCAATGGAACTTCTTGTTCGGGTGCAACTTCAGTTTGTATAGCCAACCGAAAGCAAAGTTCAGCTCCCCGAATTTGTCCCGGTACGCCACCGCTGACAAGGAAGAGCCAAAGCAAGACTTGATGAGCTCGGGCTGGTCAGGCCCCGCGCTAGGAATCGACGCAATATTCAGGATGCGTTGTGCCATCACCTTACCGAAGCAATGATCCACCACTTCTGCATTCCACTGAAAGTTGTCGTCGAGCAGATGGCTAACATGGACATTGTCGGCCACCTCCACATTCACAAAAGTAGGCCATCTCTCGATTCTGCGGTCAAGGATCCAGCGGTCCTGCAAAAGTCGGACGCGCCGTCCATCTCCAATACGCCACCAAAGGATGGCCTCAAGAGCATCCGCCCCCTCCTTGATAATTCTCCAAGTAGCAGAGCACCTGGGCATCAGTGAATTCTCCCAGGGATTGGGGCCATATTTGGCCATCACCTCCTTGTGTAGGAGGGACTCAGAGTCGTTAATGACTGTCCAGGCCAGCCGAGCCCGTAACGGCCCTTTCCAAGCAACTAGATCACGGAGGGGATTACATGCTCGCGCGGAAGACAAAGCTCCTTCCAGTTCACGTAGTGCATGCCTTTACTATCAGAGTCCTTATGCCACAAGAACCGGCGACCCAACATCTCGATTGATCTAAGAACGCTGCACGGCACCTCCGTGTGTGCCATTAGGTATGCCGGGATAGTGAGCAGCGAAGAGCGAATAAGAAGCGCACGGCCGGCATAGGATAGGTGCTTCTTACCCCAAATATTCGTCTTGTCATGGGCACTCCGGACGACCTTGGCAAAGTCGGCAACCTTCAGTTTCCTCATAACCAGGGGAATTCCCAGATAGTCATGTGATTCCACGTGACGGTAACCCATAGTCCGGGCAATCGTCCTCTGCTTCCATTTGGGGCAGCGTTTTTTAAAAAGGACGGCTGATTTCTCATTGTTAACGCATTGCCCCGTCCAGCCGCAATAGTCACTTAGAATGTTCATGATGCCCACAGCGTTGCACCGGTTAGCTTCAGAAAACACAAGGATGTCGTCGGCATATAGCAAGTGTGAGATTCTTTACACATTATTAACAATGCGAATCCCCAGATGTTCTCCCCTTTGCCGGAAGGCCTTAGAGAGAAGCTCGGAGCAAAGAATGAACAGATAGGGCGACAGCGGGCATCCATGCCGGAGCCCACTCAAGGCCTGGATCCAAGGGGTCCTGTTGCCGTTAATCATCAGAGAGAAACGCGGCTGAGTAACGCAGTGAATAACCCACTGAATAATCCGGCCGGGGAACCCCATCCAACCCATGACCTGCTGTAGCGACTCCCAAGCCAAGCAGTCATAAGCCTGTTCCATGTCGATCTTCAACGCCATCATCCTTGCCCTTTGAAATGAGTGTTGAAATTTACATAATATCTCCTGAGCGATTAGCCCGTGGCTAGAAATGGACCTCCCTGGGACAAACGCTCCTTGCTCTTCACTGATAATTTTTCCCAGCACAGGTTTGATGCGGCTAATCCGAATTTTGGCCACCACCTTGTAAAAGGACTAGCACAAGCTTATGGGCCTAAACCTCGACGGGGTGTTCGCGGTAGGAGTCTTCGGGATGAGAACAACCAGCGTGTCTTTCCAGCTCTCGCACATAGAGTTAGCACAGAAAAAATGGAGAATAGCGCGGGTAACATCACTTTTAATAATTTCCCAGTAATATTTCAGAAAAGAAGCAGTAATACCGTCCAAACTCGGCGAGCGGTTGTTCCCCATGTTAAAGACGGCCTGGCGAACCTCGAACTTCGACACCTTAGCCTCCATCTCCTGCCTAAGATGATCCGGGATCATATCATTCTGCTGGAAGTCCGGCCAATTGTCCAAGGGAGACCCGTAGTTCTCTCCACTTCTGTGAAAAAAAAATTCATGAATTCCTCCTGGATGCAGTCCTGCTCCGAGGTTCTGTCCCCATCAGAGCGTTGAATTTGCACAATTCGGTTCCCCCTACGCCGCGCCGAAGCGAACGTGTGGAAAAACTGTGAGTTGGAGTCGCCTTCCTCAATCCAATGGATCTTCACACGTTGCCGCCACCGAGTCACCATCCGTGCCAGGGTCGAGTTAAGCTCAGACGCCGCCCTGCGCAGTTCCAGGTCTTGCTCAGCATTCAGCCCGTTAGCGGTGCATTCCAATTGCTGGAGTTCCGCAATTCGGACCTCCAAAGACACCTTCAGCGCCCCCAGCTCTTTCAGCCTATTACGGCTCCAGAAGAACAGGCCCCGAAGAGTTCTGAGGCACTTCCGATTAAGCATTTCATCCGGCCTTCCGAAGTCATCCTTATTCCAAAGCTTTCCCACGAGTTTCCAGGTAGCAGGATAAGTCAGCCAAGTATCTTCAAATCGAATCCATCTACACTCCTTGTTCGGAATCACATCCGTTAGTCTCAGAAGAAGAGGGCAATGGTCCAACGCAAGCCTGAGAAGGTGCTTGTCCGAGGCCATGGGGGCCAACTGGAGCCCAACCAAATTCATCAGGACGCGGTCCAATCGAACCCAAATTTTGCTATTACCAGTCTTGTTGTTCGACCATGTGTACTTCGGACCGGTAAACCCAAATCATGCATATCGTTGTCAACCATAAAGGCCACCATTTCCTGGGCTCCCACCAGAAATCCAAATCGTCTCCCTCCCTTTTTCTCACTTTGCTCAAGACAGCAATTAAAATCACCCCCCACGATCACCGGAAGGTCGGCATCGATGGTCGAGCTGAGGATCTCCCAGAGTTCCCGTCTGGTGTGATAGTCTTTCCCAGCATAGACAACAGCAAAGCACCACATTGGATGGTTGGGAAGCACCAAATGTCCCACAAGGACCTGGTTCATCGTCTTAATCACCTCAAACTTCACAATATCAGTCCTCCACAAAGCCAGCAACCCCCCCGATCTCCCGGTAGCCGGGAAGTGAAAGAAGTCCTAGTTAGGACTAATAAGAACATCGACTTCATTTCTAGTGATATCCTCTACCATCGTTTCCACCAGACCAATAAACATCATCTCATTACCGCTAACGAGGCTTCGGAGGAAATGTCCCGTTTGCTTCTTCCGGTCCCCCCGACAGTTCCAAATAATGAAAGACGTCATTGATTAACTAATGGGGAAGTGTCCCCGCCGCTAGATGCACCTCCAAATGCTTTTTTCCGTTTCCGGGGGATTTCACCGTCCATCCTGCCCAGGTTAAAGGACATACCATCATTAAAGCCGTTGGCCAAAGGCACCGCAGCTCCTCCACCCACGTCAAACAAACCAGGTCGATTGTCCGCCAACCTTGTCTGAGGCGTCGAAGCCTTAGTAAAATTTGGCGGGGCCTTGATTTTACTCAGATCAACCTGTTTAGGTGGCTTCCCAAGAGGCTTAGGAACCTTACTCCCATTGCTCCGCAGTTGCGGAGTAACATTTTTGCGGCGGCGAGGGGGGACTTGGATCCAAGGCCCCAGCAGATCCTCTCCATCCTCAGGATTAACCTCCCCAGCAGTAGTCACACCATCGGGGTCAGGGCAAGGATTGGGTAGATCCTCTGGCATATCCCTAACATTTCGATCCAAATTAGGACGAGCCAAACTGGCAGCGACCTTACCAGTTTTCCCACCGTCATCCCCCTTCTTCAAACTGGTGCGCTCATCCGGACGCAGATTACCATGGCTACCTTGAACCGGAGGTCGGGAGGGGCAAACGTCGCGCCGGTGTCCAACACGTCTGCATCCATAACATAGGAGGCCAATGCCTTCATACTCCACTTTTTGGAAGAACCGCCCATTCAATCCATTGATCCATATCCCCGGCAAAAGTTGTTTGGCCAAGTTCATCCTGACACAGACCCTGGCGTATTCCCGCCTCCCCTAATTTCCCGTTTGGGCATCAATCCAGAGAGGCGTTCCAATGCGCGAAGCAATTATGGAAATATTGCACTCGTCCCAGTATTGTAGCGGAAGGTTGGGTAAACGAACCCACACCGGGGAGGAGAGCCCTTCCATCGAAGCCGGAGAAAAGCCTGGCGTCCACTTATCCAAACCAACCAAATTCCCTCCAATGAACCATGGCCCCCCGCGCTTCAACAGAAGAGAAAAGGCAAATGAAGCAATCCGACCCCATGGTCGTTAGCTGGAACTCGCCGAATCCCCCCCACTGCCGCTTAATCTCCGATTTCAACAAGAAAAATGAAACTTTCTTGCCGAGGATTTTCCCAACAACAACCATCTCAAGTTTGGCCAAGTTAGCCTTAACTCGCTCCAAGTTGAGGTCAACCGTGGTCCCGTCCACAGCAAGAGCATTGATTTCTTCAGGGCGTAGGATAGGGATGTTCTCAGGTCGCTTCCAGGGATTCTCCATCCGCCTCGGGAAAATAGGTCCACCAGACGATTCCCTAATCCTTGGCTCCTCACAGCAAACGCTGGATTTGCCCGAGTCGGCATTTTCACAAACATCTGGCAGGTGGTTGGGCGCCATTAAAATCTCAGGGGAAGTCTCCCCCACATCATGACCACCCCTGCAATCATCCCCCGTAACCTCCATATCCAGGTCCGCGGCACATCACCCACCTCCTCGTTTAACACCTCATTGCTCCATCCAGCTACATCTGGGCTGATTGCCAAGGAGCGCGACCATCCCGACATTGCTGCATCAACATCAAACATCTCCTCCTCATCAACTTGGCTCTCGACCTCGGGTTCACACTCATCTGTTTCCATCGAAGCCTTCCTCGGACTGAACACCGAGTTGGTTGACACCCGCATCCCCTGGGTGCTCGAGTTCACCCCAGACTTCTTCTGAGGAGATCCCTCCATCCTGGCTCTGCTAGTAATGGCAGAGATGGAGCCATTCGCCGCGGTTTGGAGAGCACCCCGGATCTCACCACCCCGGGTTTTAACCTTCCATCGGCCCTCAACAGCACCATCAGATCCAGATCTGTTAGGTTCACGAACCTTTCCCTTCCCGCGAGCCGCCACCTGCTTCCCCGGCGAGCGGTCCAAACCTTTCTTCCCTCCACCGGTCCCCACTCCAGACTTTCTCCGTTCGTTCGTCTCCTACCCCATCTTCCGACCACCATTGCCCCAGCTGAGCAGGGCGGGGGGGGGGTGACCGAAAGTAAACCCCCCGCATCCTAGAGAGTTCTCTCACAAAAAAATACAAGAGAGAAAAAAGGGGGGAAATGACGCGTAATAAGAATAGAGAGCGGGAGAGAGAGAGAGAGAGAGAGAGAGAGAGAGAGAGAGAGAGAGAGAGAGAGAGAGAGAGAGAGAAGAGAGAGAGAGAGAGAGAGATGAGAGAGGAGAGAGAGAGGGAATGTGGGAGAGGGAGGGACTGCAGAGGAGAGAGAGAGCGAGCGAGCGGGAGGGAGATTGAGAGAGAGATGGAGGGGAGAGAGGAGGGAGATTGAGGCGAGGGAAGGGAGAGGGAGAGAGATAATTTAAGATGGAAAGAGGGAGAGAGAGAGAGAGAGAGGAGAGAGAGAGAGAGAGAGAGAGAGGGGGGAGGGAGGGAGGGAGGGAGGGAATGTGGGAGAGGGAGGGCGATATATATAATAATATATATAATATATATATATTATATATATATATATATTATATATAATATATATATATATAATAATTATAATATATATTAATATAATATATTATATATATATAATAGTAAATTTATATATATATATTAGAGATGGAAGAGGAGAGAGGGAGAGGGAGATGGATTGGGAGGGAGGGAGAGAGAGAGAGAGAGAGGAGAGAGAGAGAGAGAGAGGAGGAGAGAGAGAGAGATGGATTGGGAGATTGAGATC
>NW_021319831.1:396334-400873 GCF_001605985.2 Dendrobium catenatum | reverse complement strand
GTTAAGAAAATGGTAGACATTTGATTTGAAAGTAACAAGCATCCATGAGACTAAGGCTTCATCTGGGACGGCTTTTAATTGCTTCTTAAAATAGCTTTCTAGTACAAAAAATAAACAACTGCTTTAAGAAGCAATACAAAAAGCCATCCCAAATGGCACCTATGTGTTACATGATAAGGCTATCCATATGTATTTTTTGTATAAGAAGATCCTGATACAAGTGTTCTTTTTTCTATGCACTTTGCCTCATTTAGGTAGGGTTTAGGGTTTATTTAATAATAATTTGATGAAATAAGTTCATCAAGAAAGATGTCATTTCATTATTGATTATCATTGAAATCATTTTTCTCTGAAGATAAAAATGAATATTCAAATCATGCATAAATTGGTTAGATCTGTTGGGAACAAGATAATTTATTCTTTTTTTCTTTAACTGAATTTGGCAATATTTGAAGTCATTGATGTTTGCTGTCAGGATATTTGTTCTCGTTGAATGCTTCTACACTCAGCAAGAAGTGGGAATCTGTAAGTTGTCCACTTGTCATTCTGCTTAATTTTGTCAGTTTGTTCGCTACCACATTTTATAGTTTTTTTTTCTCTAGAAGAGGGTTTGGACCAAGACATGCAGTCTAATTTTGTTGGAATGAGTCTAATATTTAGTTAATAAACAATTCTTATTTGACACTCATAAATAACCTAACCAAATTTGGATCAAGATATTTTTTACTCGATCAATTTTTTTTGTAATGAGTGTGACATTTAGTTATTCATCTTTTTTTATTTTACACTCATAAATAACTTAATAAAATTTAGATCAAGATATCATTACCCAAAATTTCTCCTCTCCAAAGAATTAATGATTTTCAATGTAAAAAATCCTAATATGCCGTGATCTGTATACCTTTTTGTCCCTGTCATTTCACTTCCTTTAAAATAAAATGTTGATATATAGAAGAAAGGAGAATAAAAGGCAATATAAAACAAGAGACAAATCATTTTCTTCATGTTTTTCTTAATGAAAATGAATGGAAAGCAGAGGATAGGATATCCACAATCTTTCTTAGATGCTATATTTCAGATGTTCATTTCTCTAAGGAGATTACTATCTTTTTCTTGGTTCTAAAAATTATTTTATATTGTTTGGAAGAGGATGACAAGCAGAGCCCTGTATTTGATACCTATACCCACACCCACCCATGTACCCACCCATACCAAATGGGTATGGGTGTACGTCCATGACCTTATGGGTGGGTACTCAACACATGGGCGCGGGGGGGGGCAAGGGGGGGTTGCCCCCCTTGCCCCCCCCCCCCACTCCCCCTTACCTTTTTTTTTCCCCCCCCCCCACCCCCCCCCCCCCCCCCCCACTCCCCCCCGCGCCTATAAATTTTTTTTTTTTTATACTTAGTGGCAGGGGTAAAAAAAAGTTGATAGTTCCACGTTAAAGCTCCCATAAAAGGTGCAGCTTTCATTTTATTTATTACAGATTTTTTTAGCATTATTAAGCTTTAATCCACCTTCCCACTCTTAAAGCTGTTAAGAGAAGAAAGAGTAATGGGATAATAATATTAAAAGTAGATTAAGGAATGACTTTCCATTGTGAAAGAATGATTGAAAAGAGATTTTAATGCAGAGGTTACGAATGCATTTGATTTTAATTATTATTTAAAAATATATTAATTATTTAAATATGAATTTATTAAAACCTTCATAATTAACTAATTATTTATCATTTAATATTAAATCACCACCCAATTATTTAATTATTTTTTCACTGCTAGTGATTTAATTGATTATTATGAAGGGTTTTGCTTTTCCTCTTTTTTTTGCACAATGAAAGTGTTGTAGTCGCGCACTCATGACAGTGCACCTAACTAAATCAATACTATGTATATTCAACTCCTCTCTCCACTTTCATACTAAAGTTAAAATTGAAAGCCTAAAGGGGCTTATTAGTGGCTTAATAGAGCAGCAATTTTGCCAACGAGAAATCATGCTCTAAGTTGTATAATTCTTTCTTTTAAAACTATTTATTAATCCATATAAGCCACCGACAATTTTCTGGACATATGAAAAGCATTAATGGTTCGTTTTCCCCTTTACTCGTCTCTCGCGACTCACAAGTCACGACCTCGAGAACGACTTTCAATAGGCCCCCCTGAACAAAATTTCTGGCTTCACCACTGACTCAACATCTGGGGATAAATCAATTTACATTTATAATCACCGTATATTTTATATTACTGCAATCCTCGCTACATAGTCTGCAACACTTAAACCACGTTACGATTATAGTAGATTCTTATATGCGACTTGAAAGTTTACAATCAGAGCAAAGGGAAACAAGCCTCAAGACCATCAGTCCATTGCAGATTTCATTCAAAATGCATGGAAAGTGGGAGGGTATAGGTGGGTACGACATCCCAAAAGTCACCATGGTTGCGCGTGGGTGGGCGAAGCCCGTCCGAGTAAAGCATTGGTACCCAACCCGGACCCCATGTAGGGCTTTGATGACAAGTTTCTTGACTTCTTCACTTTTTTCTTTACTGCTCTAAAGAGGGCATGAAGAAGCACTTTATGCATATATGATATGCGAATCAACCTAAATTTAATTTATAAATGTTGTGCATCATTATTTGATTGAGGTCAATATATATATATATATATATATATATATAAAGAGTGCATGAGGTTATTTTAAGATGAGTAGTTATTTTGCAAGCATATTGTCAGATATCTTGTAGTTATTTTCTGCGCTTCTATCTTAAATTAAATATGTTGCATGTAGTTGCGATCAATCCTGAAGGAAGCAGTTGCTTCTTTTCACCTATTTCCACCCACAGAGAATTATGTACCACCATACAAAGATCCTTGGAGAATTTGGTGACTCTAACTTGATTTTTTTTTTCCTTAAAAGTTTGCAACATTATTTTATCTATATTTTTTGAAATTTCAAGTACAAATGTGACAATAAACTTGGAACATTCAATTCATTATGTAACTGTCATTTATATCTCTAATTTTTCCAATATTTTGATTATAAAACTTCTAGGTTTTTTCTATTTGTGATGCATACTGATGCATTCATCGCTTTCATTTTTTTTACCGAGAAAGTTTCCATTGTTTTGGTGCATAATAGAATGCAGATTAATTTCTTCTTAACTGAATCAGTTTGACATCTTAACTAAAATTTCATTTATCCATTGATATTTTATATTCCAAATTCTTTGATTGACTATTCGAGGAAGAAATAATTTAATTAATCTTCATATAGAGAAAATATTAATCCCGCACGTTGTTTTCTTCATGAATTTTTCTCCTATAAATATTTTCATTTTTTTATCATTATGAATTGACCGTTGGGAAATTTCAAACTATGACAAGAAAGTTCTCTTCCAATTTATAAAAACTTAGATATTTGTATTCATTGAAATTCCTTTAACATAGAAAGAAAAAAACATAAGCTATCATCGTTAAAGCTGGAAATTTAGTTTTTAATATACATTGTTTAAATTCATTCATTTATTTTTAAATTTTTTTAAACTTGATTTGTTATTTTTTAGATTAAAATCATAATTAAATTGTAAGAGCCTAAATCAAATCTAATTAAAAGTAATAAGATAATATTTAAGCAAATCATTTTTATTATTAAAAAATAAAAAAACATCTGATTTTTAAAAGTAATAAAAAAATGAATAATAATAATAATTCGGTACGTTTTTTTTTTTTACAAATTTTGATAATAAAAATAATGGAGGTTAAAGATTAAAAAGGCACGCATTGTTCAACTAGGAGTCTAGGAATCTTTATGATTTATGTAATTGAAAATATAAACTATTTGAGCTATTTTCATGATGATGATGATTGTTTAACTTGTCAATTAAATGCTATTATTCATTATTATTATCATCATAAATTTAAGTCTTAAAATTTTTCAAGAAAACATTACAAGATATTTTTATAATAATAATAAAAACTAAAACGGATCCAGAAAATATTCTAAAGTAATGCAAATTAGACTAACATAAAACCCCATGAGGAAAGTTTAGAAGGGGGAATCATAAAAATAGCATTGTCCTTAGCAAGCCCTTTAAAAAAACCCTAGGGAGAAAATGAACTTTAGAAAATAGGAAAAAAAATTCCATTATAAGATAACTGAAATGAACTATTCAAACAGCGAAAATAAAGCCTCCTATTCTTATTTGAAAAATATGATAGAAGCAGGAAGAAAATTACATTTCACCCTTATAATTAGGGACAATAGAGGGGGGCAACATCCTCCATAGAAGAAAACTCCAGTCCAGCATCATTCCAGAGATTTATCCTTTTAAATTTTCTAAGAACAACAATATATATGATTAATAAAGATAAAAAAACTCCAAGAATGTATTACCACAATAGTGTTTCAGAAAAAGATGTGTATATTCAAATCCTTCAAGCATATTGATACGTCATCACAAAATCATCTTGATCGGGCACGAATCTCGAGGTAAAAACTAGTTCGAAACTTCAAAAATTAATTTTGGGAGCATATGAACT
>NW_021319831.1:373737-390872 GCF_001605985.2 Dendrobium catenatum | reverse complement strand
TGCCGTGTTCGCGCCGTACTGGTATCCTATATTTTTAAAAATTGACGTGTCCCGTATCCGTATCGTGTCGTATCCGTGTCGCCATATCCGTATCGGTGCAACATAAACTTAAGCATACAAAATTAGGTCAAATCCCAAAACAGTCCCTTCTATTTGAATTTTTCCTACTAAAACCTCCTTCGTTTCCTCTTAATCAAGCAAGTGGACCCCCACCTTCAAGGGTGGCAAGCATGGAGGGCAAAACTTCCATGTCACTCTTATAAAATTAGACCGGTCCTTGGACCTGTCTATTAATACTCCCCTCCCTAAGAGCTACTTTGTCTTTAAGGTGGAAGGAGGGAAATTGATGTTCACCCTCTCGTATGGTTCTCAAGTGACATCATAGTTAGTTAATCTCTTTCACTTAATCAACCCTTCATTAGACTTGCCCTTTCCTTGTCAGAGCCCTTTAAGCTCATGTGGTTCCAAAACCACCTCCATTGTAGTTCTGAACTAGTTGCATGATCCTCCGCTGCTCTCCTCAACTGTGAAACATGGAACACTTGGTGTATGAACGCCGTCGGGGATAAACTCAAGCAATAAGCCACTGCTCTAATCCCCTCCAATACCTTATAAGGGTCAAAATACCTCGCGGCTAACTTCTCATTTCTTCAGTTGGCTACTACCCTGTCCGTTTGGTCGCAGCTTTAAGAATGGCGTATCCGCAATGACAAACTAGATGTCCTTCTTGTGTTCATCTACCTGCTTCTTCATAATTTGTTGATCCTTAGTAGGTGTCTTTTTAACTCCTCTAGCACCCTATCCCTTTCCTCCAAGTACTGCTTTACTGAAGATACTTGTGTGCCTCTATGCCTAAAATATATCAAATGTGGAGGGATCTCCTATACAACGTCTTAAAAGGAGTCATCTGGTAGGCATAGAGGTACAAAATGCCAGTATTCTGCCCATGCCAACCACTTGACCCATACCCTAGGTGCTTCTGAAGCAAAACATCGCAGGTATGTCTCCAAGCCCCAGTTTACTACTTCTATTTGCCCGTTTGTCTCTAGATTATAAGCGGTGCTTCTCTTCAGTACTGTTCCCTGTAGCCTAAACACCTCCCTCAAAAAATGACTGAGGAACACCTTATCTTTGTTTGATACTACAGACTCTGGTATCCCATTTAACCTAACCTCTTCCCTGATGAATGTTGCTGTTATCATCACTTTCGTGTAAGGATGTCATAGGGGGATGAAGTGAACGTACTATCTCAATCTATCAACAGCCATCAGAATCATAGTAAATCTTTTTAATTGAGGTAACCCATCAATAAAGCCCATGGTGACCTCATCCCTTACCCTATTTAGTAGTTCTATGGGGTTGAAGTTGTAAAACCCGAAAACAGTCGTTCGAATGTGTCACACACATTTCGATGTGTCGCGACAAATTTAGGAAAAATTTCAAAGTTGTCAGAATTCGACGAAATAAATTTTATTAAATTCTACACGAAATTTCGATCGAAATGGTATAAAGAACTTATAACAAATTTCACTAGGTTTGAGAATTAAAATTTTTTGAAGATGGTTTAAGTAAAATTTTAGCCTTTCTTCTTTTTTTGCCCTTTATATGACATTAGAGAAGATTATGGGAGAGGGGCATATGCGTCCTTTTGCATATTACTAATTTTTAAACCTTAAGGGATTGAAATAATCGGTCCATTGTGTTTCTTTCAGCCGTGAGAGAGGAGAGCAGACGGGAGAGAAGGGGAGAACGGTGGGGGACGCGTGAAAGCCGGCGGTCGGCTTGGTTTTCCGGTGAGATTCCTTAGGAAAAAGCTAGAGGAAGGCTTGGAGAAGATAAGAGGTAAGTTAAACTTGAAAAACCTTGTTCTTTTCTTGAGATTTTCATGAACCAAAATTTTAGGGTTTGGATTTTGTTGGAGTTTTCTTTAGAATAATGTTAGGGCTTGGTTATGCTTATGTTTTTAAGTCTTAAACTTGAAATTTGATTAAGGAAAATCTTGGTTCCAAAAATAGGGTTTCTTTTAAACATGAGATTTTGTTTAAGAAAGGTGTTGGGAAGGATATAGACACATTTTTACCTTGAAATCCAATGTTTTCCTTAAGAGATTTTGTAGTTTAAATTAGGGCTTTTCCAAATTTTATATTTCTAAGCTTGCATGTTAATAAACTTGTTCCTAAGGGTTATGAGAGCTCTCTAATTAAGAGAAATTGGACTTTTTTGAGAAAAAAATATTTTTCATCATTTTTTTATGTATAAATCTGAAAATTTAATGTCCTAAGCATAGAATTAGGGAAGGGGGATGTTTTCTTATGCAAATGTAATGATATTAATGTTGTAGGTTTCAAAAATTTGATTTTTAAGTAAAACTGAAATTTTCATTTAATTTCTATTTTATTGAAGATAGGGGTTTTGACAAACTATGAGTTATACTAAAGAAATTACCAAATTAAGATCTATGATTTACTTTAAAATGAAGATTTATGCTTTATATAATGAACATGCTTTATTTGATGAATATGCTTATCTGTTTAATTAGAGGTTTAGGATATGGGTAGGTGAATGTGTATTAGTGAGCTTAAGGGGAGTAATTAGCTATGACATGTGTAGGATTAATGTGTTATAGATGTTTAAATTGGCATGAGAGGTTTATATTGTAATGTTTCCTTTAGGTTTTGGAAAGAAGTACACCCTCCCCCCCGATGGCCATGTACTTGTTCCGCTGGCGTACATCACATGTAGCCTCCATCTCTTCCATATCCTTATGCATCCCTTTCTAATTCAACTCCATTGCTAGTCTCCTGTATGTTTTCTGTATAATAGAATGTCCTCCCATAGCGCTCCTGTGGAACTCTTACAGTAGCTGTGGGATATAAACTAAGGTCTGTGGCATCATAAACCTCCCATAGTACATAAGTCTCTCCCCCTCTAAAGAGTAGTCTAGGTGACTATTCTCATTCTTCAAAAGATCTACTCTAATTTTCCCAACTTCTCATCCTACATACTATCCTCTACGATCGCCCCCCAATCCAACATCATTGGTATCGACATAGCCAACTCCTGAAGCTCCCCCATGCAATTGGACAAGGCATTCACCACCTTGTTCTCCAATCTTGGACAATAATGAATCTCAAAATTATAGCCTAATAGCTTTAAAAACCATATAGTAATGCCCCTAATGTGTTCTAAAAGCAATCTACGGGATATCCTCATCCCTTATCCTGATCTGATGGTATCTCGACTTCAGATCCACCTTGGTGAACACCACCGCTCCACAAAACTCATCCAGTAGCTCATCAGTCACCGATAGTATGGAAAACTTGCCCGGTATAGTCTCCTTCAAAGCCCAATGATCAACACAGAATCTCCAGCTCCCGTCCTTCTTGAATAACAAGGTTGGGCTAAAAAAAGGATTCACACTCAGTTTGATAATCCTCTCCTCCAACATCTCTCAGATCAGCTTCTTTATCTCATCCTTCTGAATATAGAGGTAGCAATAAGCCAGAACACTAATTGGTGACACACCCAAATCTCTATCTCTGATACCAATGTTTTAGGATATGTTTGTAGGAAACAAGAGTCTCCCCTGCTGAAATTTAATTTCAGTATTTTGCAAAATAGAACTTGAGAAGAACTTGGAAGAAAAATCAGAATTGAATTTCTTTAATTGATAAAAGATGAAGGAATACAACAAGATACAATGGATCTTCTATTGAAGAGGAAGATCCAGCTCTCCCAAATCAAGGAGTGTAAGTGAGCTAAGCCGGCTCGAGCTCGACTTATAACTTACTCGTGAGTCAAGCTTATTGAGCCACGAGTTCGAGCTCAAGCTCAAACTCGAGCTTGATGAGACTTGGCTTGCAAGCTGACTCGAATCACTATTAATATTTTTTTAGATAATGTTTATTTTATTTATTAAATTTAAATATTATTAAAAATTAATAAGAAATACTTCTTTTTAAATCTCGCCCAAATATTGAATTCTAGATTCCTGGCGAACAACCGACCGTGTGATGCTCGAAAGGTCGTAGGAGGTAGATGACCCGCGTGAGGCGGACCATGCTAGGCTCGAGGCAGACGAGCGTGTTGGTGTTCGCAGATTGTGCATGGAAGACACTCAGACTACATATGAAAGATGACTAGACTGCGGAATTTGTCGTAGGCTTGCAATTCAGCTCGAGCTCGTTTACAGTGGGCCGAGCCGAGCTCAAGCTCGCCTTTTGAGATTGACTCGAGCTTGAGCTCAAGTTCGAGCTGATTTTCTAATTACATGTCGAGTTCGATAAGGACACTTGCCGAATCTACTCAACTCGTTTACAACCATACCCTAATCTTTTGACGTCGCTAGAGCCAAAGGAAAAATCAGGAACCAAGAAATTATAACAACATAGAGATGGAAAAACCTAACTCTAGCCTCCAAACATACTTAAGCATACAAAATTAGGTCAAATCCCATAGTAGTTCCTTCTATTTGAATTTTGCCTAAATACTCTTTAATTTCCTCTTAATCAAGCTAGTTGACCCCCTCCATTAAGGGTTGCAGGCATGGGGGGTGGAACTTCGCTGTTCTTCTTATAAAATTGGACATGTTGGACCGATCAATCATCATCTTTTGTTATTTGATTGTATTTATGCAATTTTTGATAGGTGACAAAAGATTTGAGATTTATTTTCTATGAAAAGTTAATTGATAGTTGTCTTTTTTATGCATGCTTTAATACAATTTTCATTTGATGAAACTTGACGTAGTCATGATCTTGATTAAACTTGTGCCTTTGATATGTTTATATGCAATTTAGAGAATATCTATACCTTGAGAAAAAATGAATATTTTCATTATAGAGGTTCCATGAATGCGAAGTCCGCTTAGAGATATTTAATGTGAATTAGAGAGTGTCATCTCAGATGGTTTGGTGACATAAAGCATCGATCTTTTGTTGACTTGGTTAGAAAAGTAAAATGTATTAGATACGGCCTATGTTAAGAAATGTAGATGTAGAAATAAAAAAATTTGTTTAGAAAGTATAAGAAATGATATTTTTTATTATATTAAATGAGAAGGACTCTTAATAGGACACAATGAAGAAAAAGGACTAACGAAGCTGACCCCATAATGGGATAAAGGTTTGATATTGATGTTGTTATTTTATATTTCTCATCCTTGAGACTAACAAGATTGTTTCAATTCTTTGTTGCAGGCGCACAAGGATCTCAAAACACCATTTTTGATGCCAGGGTGCAAAGTTGCCGACGATTATGGGATTATGCTAATAGCAGTGTGGGGATTATCTGATATCTATAGTTCTATTATTGCTTGGTGCGTTAACTCGATCCAATAGATGCCACAATAGATGATTGAATAGTATTTTAAACTAGCTTTGTGACTTGAGTACTTATGATTGGAACAAAATATTCCTCATAAACCACAAGTAGTTTTAAATATTTTTGTTTTGAAGCATGCTTGGAACTTGTCATGATTTTAAGGAGCCATAATTGCAAATTTTTAGCAGTAAATTTATAAGAATTAGTGGCTGGTATCTCATATTTACTGGAACCAGGACATTTATTTTAAATGAGAAGCCGGTAGTTCTAGAAGAGCTCATTGTTAGCATTATTTGAGTGATATTTAATTGGATATCCCTATGGTGGTTCGGTGACTTAGGTTGGGTTTAGAAAATTTCATGAGGTGATTTCATTTTTTTGAGTTGAAATCTTCTTTTCTCTATAATTAACATGGATGGGTGTTTGCCATTTTACCGATTCATTTGCCTCAAATAGTGCGCATTAGTATAACGATGATAATGGTAATGTTGTTGAAGGATGATTTCATTTTCTAGGGGCATGGTTGGTTCTAGTTTTTCTCCCTAACTCTCATTCAGAGTTACATAAAGCAAAGTTAGATGTAATTATGCCTTGGAAGTTATATTACCTATATTGATTCTTAATGTATTTTTTTGTTATTATTTTTGCTTGCCTATGTCTCTTCTAAATTATTCTGTATGCAGGTGACTGCTCTGGGGATCAATACTGAAGGGGGATTACTGATGGCAAAGTATATTGGAAGACAGAGGGGAACAAACTCCATTATAGGTTTTTTTGTGTCCCTTTTTATTAATGTTTTGCTTATGATTATATTGATTTTTATATGTGATTCATTTATGATTCCTTTGAAAATGTGCGCTTGAATGGTGTTGCTACTTTAATTGGCATAGTAGGGCTATCTGTTGCAGCGTTGGTTCTTGTTGTCCTTATAATCATAAGGACAACATGAACCCGAGATATTATTTATATGTTTTCAATTTTAGATCTTGCAAACTGAAGACTTGAGATATAATTTATAGATTCTTCACTAGTCATACAAAGAATCCTGATTGAAGTGTTCAATTTGTCAAGGGGTATACAAGTGTGAAGGATGCTATAGATGGAGCTGTTAAGATTTTGATTGTTGTGGTATGTATCCATATGACTTTCTTAGAAGCATCTCTCCTAAAAGCACTTCTTTCTCAAGCTTGGAATCCTTTCAATCTCTATTAAACTTCTTTCCTTGAAGACTCTTTCTCTCTCTCTTATAGGCTATCCTTTTTTCTCTTTTTGTAGATATTATCTTTGTTATAAGATTTTAAGTAACATAGAAGCCTCTCTCTTTCTCTCTAAAAAACAATCTTTGTCTTTAATAAGTGTCTCTCTCTGTTAAGTTTTCTTCCTTACAAACCACTCTTTTTTAAATATCCTCCCTCTCATTTTGAAGCTTGTCTCATTACTCTGTCTAGAAAGTTTCTCTCTTCCTCTTCCTCACGTTATCTTCCTTGTCTCCTTTTGAATTTCTCTTTCTGACCATCTAAGAAATCTCTCTCTTCATCTTATTAGGCTCTCTCTTTCATAATTTCCTCTCTTTCTTAAACTCTCTCTATCTCCATCTTCCAAATTCATCTCTCTCTTAGAAGCCTTTTTCTCTCTCTCATAAACCCACCTCTCTTCATCTTAAAGGGCTCTATTACTATATAGAAGGTTTCTCTATGTCCCTTATAAGCCTCTCTATCTCTTTAAGAAATGTTCCTATCTATGAAGATTTTCTCAATTGGAAAGCTTTTTCTCAAAGAAGCCCCTCCCTCTCTTCAAAGCATCTCTCTCTTTGAAGTTTTTATCTCTCTTTTTATATAAACCCATCTATCTTTTAAATGCCTCCTTCATCCCTGCCTTAAAAGCATCTTTAACTCTCTCCTACTTTCTTGTAAGCTTATCTTGTATACGTTCACTCTTTCAGAAGTCCCCGTCCCTCCTAGAAACATCACTCCCATTCTCTCCCTCTTGTAAGCCCTCTGTACATCTTTCCCTTTTTCCTTACCCCCTTTCTCTAAAATCTCATTTTCTATCTCTTTTTGAATCCTCTCAATCTAATTTTCTCTCTCTTTTAAAATCATCTCCCTCCATCTTAAAAGCTATTAACTATCTAATTCTTCCTAAATAGTCCTGTTGCTAAGCACTTTCTCTTAAAAATCTCTCTATTAGAGCCTCTTTCTTTCTTAAAAGCTTCTTTTAATCTTAGAAGCCTTTCACTTTGTTTGAAACATCTCTTTCTCCTAAAAGTCTCGTTGTTGATCGTAGAAGTTTCTTGCATCATTTCTTTTCATCAAAATTCCTTCTTATAAGCTTATATTTCTCTCTTGGAAGCATTTCTTTCTCTTTTAGAAGCACATACATCTCTCTTTTTGAAGGCTCTCCCTCTTAGTAGTTTCTCTCTTAGGAGTATATATATATCTCATAAAAAGCCTTTCTCTCACCCACACACTTACAGGTCTCACTCTCCTAAAAGGCTTGCTCTCTCTTGTAACCTCTCTTTTTTGGTCTCTCTTTTATAAGCTCTATTTGTCTATCTTAGCAATTACATTCTTAGAAGCCTCAAATCCTCTCCTAGATGCATTTCTCTCTTAAAATCCTCTCCTATAAACATCTATGAGAAGTGGACAATTCTCTTCGTGGAACCATCCTTTCGTGGAACCATCCTAAGATTCTTCCTTTCCATAGGATTTGATATGCTAGTGGTGGACAATGCCCTTCGTGGAACCATCCTCGTTTAATCAAGTTTTCTTTTCCTTTAGGTTTGTATTCTTAATTTTTTTGGGATTAGATGAGCTAGGTTTCGATAACGCGCTGTGTTACTTTTCTAGTTTAATCTAATTTTTTTCCTTTAGGTTAGGATTTTTCCTTTCCTTAGGATTAAAAGTGCTAGTGGGAGATAACAACCTTTGTGGCACCATCCTTATTTGATGTAAGCACACTAGTAAGAAAAGCCAAAATAAGGAGAAGAATGGGCAGAACAAAACCAAACTCGATTCAAATAGTAGAAATCATCTATAACATCCAAAATCTCATGAAAAAAACTAGAAGAAAAGTCAAAAGAAATAAAGAAAATAATAGTAAAAAAACACTATCCTCAGATAACCGTCAGAGCGGGTTCCTCAGATGCATCGAAATGTAGGTTAAAGTAAAATAGTTCTTAGGGCTAGCAAACCGATGGTCCACCAGAGCAAGATTGTCCAACCATCCAATCCAAACTCCTCCAGCAAATGCTCCCAAATCAGCCAACAAACACCTCCAAAGCTCAAGAAGAAAGATACAAATGGAGTGGAACTTGCAGAGAGACGAAAGAGATAAGTAGCCGAGACAAAAGAGGAGAAGCTCACAAGCTTTCCTAGAGGAGAAGGAGAATGGAACAAGCTCTCAAGCTTTTCCAAGAAGAACCCTCAGGTTTTTAGCAACTTTGCTCTCAATAATCATCTCCCATTCCCTCACAAAAATATCTCATATTTATAGGAAAGAGAGGACAAACCAAACAGCCCCAAAAACCTTTCATATTCTAAAATTGAATGAGGGAAATGAAAAGCCAACAGCCACCTCAAAATGTTCCCCACTTCTACATAGGAAACAGAGCACCAAAAGCCATAGAAAAAAAACCCCCCATTAGCCACGGGAAAGCAGCCCAGGCGGAACCCGAAGAGGCAGCCGCAAGAACCAAGGAGGCCTGCACGGAACCGAGGAACCAAGGCACGGGAAAACAACCCAGCACAGCCAACTGTGGGAACCAAGGAGCCAAGGCACGGGAACCCATGGGACAACTCAGAATTTTAAGAAGAAAAGGGGAGGAAAAGAGACAAGACCACTCCATAATGAATCCAACTTATGAGCTTACCTTAGAAGATTAATGAGCTAATAAATTCCCCCATTGAATGATCTAAACTTTAGCTCATCATTAATGAGTTAGCAACTTAGCAATTAAGCTCAACTCCAATGAACCATCTCCTCCCAAGCATCACCATAAGCCCAAAACCGTGGACCATAAGCCAACCCGAGAACCAGTAGCAGCCAAGGACAAATCGAGCTAGCAAACCAAAGGTGTACCATGCCCCAAGAACAACCTACCATGATCATTGGATGCCTTCCATCATTGGATAGCTAAAAAAAATAAAAAAACTACATTAACATACTAATGTTGAATAAAATAAAAAATACAGAATATTTGATAGCATCATTATTTTGATCCTGTTATCTTTTCCTTTAGGATAAGATTCTTCAATTACTTAGGATTAGTCGTGCTAGTGGTGGACAATGCATTCATGGCACCGTCCTAGTTTAAGCCAAAATTCTTTTTCGATAGGTTTGGATTCTTTCTTTTTGTAGGATTAGACGTGCTAGTCGTGTACAATGTCCTTCATAGCAATATACTAGTTTAATCCTATTTTATTTTCATTTAGTTTAGGATTCTTTCCTTTCATTGAATTAGACGTGCTCGTGCTGAATAACGTCCTTCGTTGCACCATCAAAGTTTAATCCAATTTTCTTTTCTTTTAGGTTAGCATTCTTCCTTTATTAAGGATTAGACATGCAAGCGGTGGATAATGCCATTCATGCTATCATCCTAGTTTAATCCAGTTTTCTTTTTCTTTAGGTTAGGATTTTTTCTTTCCTTAGGATTAGACGAGCTATTACGGACAACTCCCTTTGTGGCACCATCTTAGTTTAATCCAGTTTTCATTTAATTTATTTTAGGATTTACATTCCTCAGGATATGACATGCTAGTGGTGGATTGCGCCCTTCGTGGCACCGTCCTTGTTTAATTACATTTTCTTTTCCTTTTTGTTAGTATTCTTTAGGTCTATAGGATTAGACGTGCTAGTGTTGGATAACGCACTTCATGGCACTATCCTAGTTTAATCTAGTTTTCTATTCCTGTAGGTTAGGGTTTTACTTTTTCTTAGGATTAAAAGTGCTAGTGGTTGATAATGTCCTTTGTGGCACCATCCTTATTTTAATCCAGCTTCTTTTCCTTTAGGTTAGGATTTCTCCTTTCCATAGGATTAAACGTATGAGTGGTGGATAACACCCTCTGTGGCACCATCTTAGTTTAAATAATTTTTTTTCCTTTAAGTTAGGATTATTTCTTTTCTTAGGACTAGACATGCTAGTGGTGGAAAATGCCCTTCGTGGTACAATCCTAGTTTAATTTTGTTTTCTTTTCCTTTAGGTTAGGATTTCTCCTTTCCAGTTATTTTTTTCTTTAGGTTATGATTCTTTCTTTCCTTAGGATTAGACATGCTTGTGGTGGAAAATGCCCTTTGTGGCACAATTCTAGTTTAATTTAATATTCTCTTCCTTGAGGTTATGATTCTTCCTTTTCGTAGGATTAGACGTGCTGGTTGTGTATAACACCCTTCTTAGAACCATAGCTTAATCTAGTTTTCTTTTCATTTAGGTTAGGATTCTTTCGTTCCTTTGTATTAGACGTGCTAGTGGTGGATAATGCACTTCGTGGCACCATCCTTGTTTAATCCAATTTTCTTTTCCTTTAGGTTTGGATTTTCCTTACCTCAGGATTAGACATGCTAGTGGTGCCTCAAAATTTTTGTTGCACTATCCTAATTTTAATACAATTTTATTTCCATTTTGGTTAGCACTTTTTTTTTTCTTAGAATTATATGTGTTAGTTATGGATAATGCCCTTCGTGGCACCATCCTAGTTTAATCCAGTTCTTTCCTTTAGGTTAATATTCTTCCTTTCCTAAGGTTTAAATGTTCAAGTGGTGGATAATGCCCTACGCGACACCATAATAGTTTTTTTTTTCTTTAGGTTAGTATTTTACCTTTCCATAGGATTAGGCGTTCTAGGGGTGTACAATGCCCTTTGTGGCACTGTCTTAATTTAATCCCGTTTTGTTTTTTTAAATTTAGGTTAGGATTCTTCGTTTTGATTAGACGTGCTAGTGGTGGACCAGACCTTTTGTGGCACCATTCTAGTTTTAATTTAATTTTCTTTTATTTTAGGTTAGAATTATTTCTTTCCTTAGAATTTGACGTGCTAGTGGTGAATGACGCCCTTCATGGAACCATCCTAGTTTAATCCAGTTTTTATTTCTTTTTAGTTAACATTCTTTATTTCCTAAGGATTATACGTGCAAGTGGTGAATAATGCCCTTTATTGCACCATTCTAGTTTAATCCAGTTTTCTATTCCTGTAAATCAGTATTTTACCCTTCCTTAGGATTAAAAGTGCTAATGGTGGATATTGACTTTCGTGGCACCATCCTTATTTTAATCCAGCTTCTTTTCCTTTAGGTTATGATTCTTCCTTTCTATAGGATAAAATGTGCGAGTGGTAGATAACGCCATTTATGACACATCCTAGTTTAATTCAATTTTCTTTCTCTTTTGGTTAGGATTATTCATTTTCTTAGGACTAGACGTACTAGTGGTAGACAATGCCCTTCGTGGTTCCATCCTAGCTTAATTCAATTTTCTTTTCCTTTATATTTGGATTCTTACTTTTGGTAGGATTAGAAATGTTAGTCGTTTATTATGCCTTTCGTGACACCATACTAGTTTAATCTAGTTTTCATTTCATTCAGATTAGGATTCTTTCTTTCCTTAAGATTTGACATGTTAGTGGTGGACAATGCCTTTTGTTGGCAACATCCTAATTTAATCATGTTTTCTTTTCCTCTAGGTTAGTATTTTTACTTTTCTTAAGATTAGATGAGCTAGGGGTGGATAACGCGCTTCGTGAGCTATTCTAGTTAAATCCATATTTTTTTCCTTTAGGTTAGGATTTTTATTTTCCTTGGGGTTAAAGGTGCTAATGGGGGATAACGCCCTTCGTGATATCATCCTAGTTTTAATCCAGTTATCTTTTTCTTTAAGTTAGGATTTTTTCTTTCCTTAGGATTAGATGTGCTAGTGATGGATAAAGCCCTTTGTGGCACTATTCTAGTTTAATCCAAATTCTTTTTCTTATTGTTAGAATTTATCCTTTTTGTAGGATTAGACGTGCTAGTTGTGCATAACACCCTTTGTGGAACCATAGTAGTTTAATCCAGTTTTCTTTTCATTTAGGTCAGTATTCTTCCGTTCCATAGTATTAGACGTGCTAGTGGTAGATAATCCTTCGTGGCACCATTCTAGTTTATTCCAGTTTTTTTTTTTCCTTTAGGTTAGCATTTTCCTTACCTCAGGTTAGAATTTTATCTTTCCTTAGAATTATATGTGCTAGTGGTGGATAATGCCCTTCTTGGCACCATCCTAGTTTAGTTCAGCTCTTTTCCTTTAGGTTAACATTCTTCCTTTTCTAAAGGTTAGATGTTCATGTGGTGGATAATGACCTAAGCGGCACCATCATTGTTTAATTCAAAATTCTTTTTCTTTAGTTTAGTATTCTACCTTTTCATAGGATTAGAAGCTCTAGGCGTGTACAATGCCCTTCGTGGCACCATCTTAATTTAATCCAGTTTTCCTTTACTTTAGGTTTGGATTATACGTTTTGATTAGACTTGCTTGTGGTGGACCATGCCCTTCGTGCCTCCATCTTTGTTTTAATTTAGTTTTCTTTTCTCTTAGGTTAGAACTATTTCTTTCCTTAGAATTTGACGTACTAGTGGTGAATAACGTCATTCGTGGCACCATTCTAGTTTAATATAGTTTTCATTTCTTTTGGTTAGCATTCTTCCTTTCCTAAGGATTAGACGTGCAAGTGGTGAAGAATGTCATTCATTGCACCATTCTAGTTTAATATAGTTTTCTTTTCCTTTAGATTAGGATTCTTCCTTAGGATTAAACGTGATAGTGCTAGACAATGTCCTTAGTAGTCCCATCATAGTTTAACCTAGTTTTCATTTTCCTTAGGTTAGGATTCTTCATTTCCTCAGGATATGATTTGCTAGTTGTGGATAACGCCCTTCATAGCACCATCGTAATTTAATCTAATTTTCATTTTCTTTAGGTTAGAATTTTTCCTTTCCCTAAGATTAGAAGTGCTAGTTGTAGATAACACTATTTATGACACAATCCAAGTTTTAATCCAATTTTTATTTCTTTTAGGATATGATTCATCTTTTCCTTAGGATATGACGTGTTGGTGGTGGATAAATCCATTCGTATCACTATGCTAATTTAATCTATTTTTCTTTTCCATTAGGTTAGGGTTCTTCTTTTTCGTAGGATTATAAGTGCTAGTGGTGGATAACACCATTCGTGGCACCATCCTAATTTAATCTTGTTTTCTTTTACTTTGGTTAGGATTTTACCTTTCCTTAGGATTAAAATTGTTCTGGATGGATAATTCCCTTCGCGGCACCATCCGAGTTTTAATCTAGTTTTCTCTTCCATTAGGTAAGGATTCTTCATTTCCTTAGGATTAGTTGAGCCAGTAGTGGATAATGCGCTTCGTCGCACAATCCTAAATTAATCCTATTTTCTTTTCATTTATATTAGGTTTCTTCCTTTTCTTAGGATTAGAAGTGTTAGTGGTGCACAACACCCTTTGTGGCACCATAATAGTTTAATCTAGTTTTTTTTTTTCATTTAGGTTAGAATTCTTCCTTAGAATTAGATGTGTTAGTGGTGTACAATGCCCTTCCTGACACCATACTAGTTTAATCCAGTTTTCTTTTTCCTTTAAATTAGAATTTTCATTTTCGTAGGATTAGATGTGCTAAGGGTGGATATTACCATTCGTGGCCCCATCATAGTTTAATCCAGTTTTTTTTCTATTACATTAGGATTCTTCCTTTTCTTAAGATTAGACGTACTTATGGTCGAAAATGCCATTCGTGGCACCATCCTTGTTTAATCCAGTCTTCTTTTCTTTTAGGTTAGAATTCTTCCATTTGTTAGGCTTAGAGGCGCTAGTGGGGGATAACGCCCTTCGAGGCACCATCCTAGTTTAATCAAAATTTCTTTTCCTTTAGGTTAGAATTTTCCTTTTCCTTAGGATTAGGTGTGCTAGAGGTGGATAATACATTTCGTGGCACCAAACATGTTTTAATCAAGTTTCCTTTTGCCTTTAGGTTATGATTTTTCTTTTCCTTAGGATTAAACGTGCTAGTGGTAGATAAAACCCTTTGTGGCTCCATCCAGGTTTAAAACTAATTTTCTTTTCCTTAAGGTTAGAATTCTTCATTTTCGTATGATTAGACGTGCTAGTAGTGGATAATGCCCTTCATGGACAATATCCTAGTTTTATCCAGTTTTCTTTTAGATTAGGATTCTTCCTTTTCGTAGGATTAGGCATTATAGTCGTGTATGATGCCCACCATTCTAGTTAAATCTAGTTTTCTTTTTATTTAGGGTAGGATTCTTCCTTTCTATAGGATTTGACATGCTTGTGGTGAACAATACCCTTCGTGGAACCATCCTAGTTTAATTCAGTTTTTATTTCATTTAGGTTAGGACTCTTACTTTCCTTAGGATTAGACGAGCTAGGGTTCGATAACGTGCTTCGTTGCACTATTCTAGTTTAACCTTTTTTTTGCCCTTTAAATTAAGATTTTCCTTTCATTAGGATTAATTGTGCTAGTAGGGGATAAAGCCTTTTATGGCACCAGTGTAGTTTTAATTCATTTATCTTTTCCTTTAGGATATGATTCTTCATTTTCTTAGTATTAGACATGTAGTGATGGACAATTCCCTTCATGACACCATCCTAGTTTAACCCAGGTTTCTTTTTCTTTAGGTTATGATTCTTTCTTTCTGTAAGATTAGATGTTCTAGTCTTGCATAACGCCCTTCATGGCACCATACTAGTTTAATCCAGATTTCTTTTCATTTAGGTTATTAGATGAGCCAATGGTCGATAATGCCCTTCCTGGTACCATACTAGTTTAATCCAGTTACCTTTTTATTTTAAGCTAGAATTCTTCATTTCCTTAGGATTAGATGTGTTAAGGGTGGATAACGCCCTTCGTGGCACAATCCTAGTTTAATCAAGTTTTCTTTTTCAGAACATTAGAATTCTTCCTTTTTATAAGATTAAACGTGCTTGTGGTGGAGATTTACTTCGTGGCTCCATTTTTGTTTAATCCAGTCTTCTTTTCATTTAGGTTAAGATTCTTTCATTTGTTAGGATTAGAGGTGCTAGTGGGGGATAATGGTCTTCGAGGCACCGTCCTAGTTTAATCAAATTTTCTTTTCCTTTAGGTTAGAATTTTTCCTTTCATTTCGATTAGATGTGCTAGAGATTGATAACTCCCCTTGTGGCACCAAACATGTTTTAATCCAGTTTCATTTTACTTTAGGTTAAGAATCTTCCTTTCTTTAGGATTAAACTTGCTAGTGGTAGATAACTCCATTCGTGGAGCCATCCAAGTTTAATGCTAGTGTTCTTTTCCTTTAGGTTATAATTCTTCCTTTACGTACGATTAGATGCATATGATATTAGCATACACAATGAATTGTGTAAGTGATATGATATAATATGATATGCGCATGATACAAATCATGATTGTCACAATTACATGATATAACTAATAAAATTGATACAAAGACATCTAATACTTATGAATCATATTATATATATTGCATTATACATGATACAATATTTTATATGCATTCTTTGTTATTCTACATCACATATAGACAGATACAAAACACTTGATTTATATAACATGTATACTGATACATATGTGACAACATATAAATCTAAATAAAATGTCATATAATAGGCATGTACAGATTCATGATACGCTCGTTACATTGCACTTCACATGAGTATAGGAATGACAAAATCTAAAGATCGTTTATATGACTAATAATCACTGATTATGAATTATACTGCTTTCATTGTTTTTTATTACTCATATGAGATGACCTGTTCACATTGATTCTTACATGCCTTCACAGTTATATGTTCATACTGATATAGGTTGAATGATTACATACATATTGGCATATTACTTTTTTATTTTCGTGTATTGATTACAGTTTTAAGTTGAAGTAATCTACAAAATTTTTCACTCACTTAGTGGGTTTTTATATTTTTTTTCTGAAAGGGCTATGATCCAATGGAGTGAGATTGATCATGATTCAAGTTTTATTTAGCTTATGTATTTTTTGTTAGAGATGCACTGATTGAACTCCTAGTTATTGTATATGAATTTTGAAAAAAATAAAAAGAATTATATATTAAAGAAAATAATTTTTAGTTATTTTTGCTAGTTTCTATGTATTGAATTTAGTTAATTTCAAAAGTAAATTAATTAAGAAATTAAAATAGACAATTCTTCCAAAATTTAATTTTGGGGCATTACAGTACATGAGCCTAATGACAATGGTAAAACGTCATTAGTCTAACGACAGTTGTTGGACGATGTTGGTTCAATGAAAATGGTTTTATGATGGTTCAAAATATTCGGTTGTCGAACTTCAAAGATTTAATGATATATTCAGTGGTGATGGATTGATGTAAAACGTTTCATCAAACAATATTAATTCCCTTGATCATAAATTATTCTTTCAACATTTAGACACTTCAATCATATTAGAGTTATGTTATTTAAGTCACTTTCTTTTGAAAATCATATTTAAGTCACTTTCTTTTGAAAAGTGAGATTGTCATAGTCATTTGCATGTTTTAGTTTGATCACTAGTAAGAGTATTTAAGTCACTTTCTTTTGAGATTGTCATAGTCATTTGCATATTTAAGTCACTTTCTTTTGAAAATCATATTTAAACACTTAAGTTTTGAAGCATTCATCGAACACCATGATCTGCAACTTCTATGTTGAAAGTATCATCTATTTATGCACAAGGGCCAATCTACCTAAAGCCGGGGGGGGGGGGGGGGGGTTTCCCCCCCCCCTAATTTTTTTTG
>NW_021319831.1:345786-373637 GCF_001605985.2 Dendrobium catenatum | reverse complement strand
ATATATATATATATATATAGGCAAAGGTATGGGATTAGCCATGGCATGGGAAGTTAATTTGATGGTTGTTAGAAATAAATATGAAGATAATTAAAAGCAACAATTGTAAATCAACATACATCAAGGTTGATGTATTTTTAGGTATTGACACTTATAAGTTGGAAGTTATCAATATATTATCCATACATTTAATTATTGTTTCTAGTTATAATGTATATGAAAAATTAGATTGTCATAGTCATTTGCATGTTTTAGTTTGATCACTAGTAAGAGTTGACATCTCCAATTTATAACACTTAAGTTTTGAAGCATTCATTGAACACCATGATCTGCAACTTCTATGTTGAAAGTATCATCTATTTATGCACAAGGGCGAATCTACCCTAAAGCCGGGGGGGGGGGGGGGGGGGGGGGGGGGGGAGAGATTGCCCTCGCCATCAAATTTTTAGTCTTTGTTACAAGGGTATTTGACTCTATTTATGTCATTATATAAAATGACATAAATAAAGCCAAATTATATTTTTACAAATATGCTTTATTGTATATTATGGAAATTATGAGATATATCTGAAATCAAATTACCCTAGAGCACCATACCTCTACTTTATCTCTATGCACCAAACTTTATCCTCTCGTTGTTCCCAAAAATAACCTAAATGATGACAACAACTTTCTTTTGTTCATCCTTTCTCACCCGTCTCGTGGCTTCTCCCTTTCCCCAAATTAGGTCTCTCTCTCCCACCATCTTCCCTCTTTGTCTTTCTCCCTCACACTCGCAGACACATTTATGACATATTTTAGTTTATTATTTTAAATATTATCTATGTTTATGATGGGATTAATTACACTTGTTGTAGGAAAAGAAGAGGGATTAAGTTTCAGAAATGTTGCAGTCGTACCTCTTTTGCAGCTTTATTGACCATTTGTAAAGTTGGTCCTTTGAGACGCAATGTAGTTTTCCTTGGGTGTTGTTCCACTATAAATATCATCTTTTCTTCTTCTGGTAGGTGATAAACATCTTGATTTTCTTATGCACTTTCTATGATGCCAAGGCTTTGGTTTTTGGGATTTTATTACTAGATTTTAAATTGTTCATGCTGAGTTTTAGGTAATGCAGAATACACGTTCTAATATTGCTTAGTCCATGGAAATGAGAAATAATATATTGAGAGAAATTGCATCTAAAGAATAAATGAGCATGGTCTTTTGGGGGGGGGGGGGGTTGTGGGGTTTTGGGGGGGGGGGGGTGGTTGTAGAAGGGACACACAGAGTGACAAATGATCCTTCAAGAAGTAAAGATATAAGTAGTAGTTTTAAGATTACATAGACAACCCATCCAAAGATAGATATTGAGCCTAAATTTGGTCCCTTTTAATAAATTACTTGATGTCAGGAAACATGGCTAGAGATAAAGATCATAGCATTAATTGTGTAAGAATACCCAAAAGTATGGAATTTCATTGGAGAATATGATTCAATTGGTTATGAGAAATGGGGGTACTCTCTGATCAGTGGTAGGTATCCTATGCCTCGTCATTTGTAATTGCAATCATAAGAGGGTTCTTATGAACCCCCATGAAATTTAGAATTGGTTTTCCATAAAGATCCAAATAATTTTTATCAGAAATTTAAGGGCACAATGATAGTTATGAGAATTACCATTGCAATGACATAATGGACATAATAATGTATATGAGGGTAAACTTTTATTATGGACATGGAAAAGGTTAACCTCTAACTTAGATGAGAATGCTTAAAAATTATTTCCTTCACATTTAGGTTTTGTTTGGGACAACTTTCTTACTGCTTTTCCTTTTAGGCCTCAACCACAAATTCTTTTTGGCCGTTGTTTTTTTGCTGATTAAAAAAAAAATTGTACTACAAAGTTGCCTACAACAACTTTAAAAAATTACTTTATCTATTGTAGCTTTATAAAATAGTAAGAAAATTGTCCCAAACGAGACCTTGATTAACTCAAAGGGCTTGCTTGGAAGAAGTAATGTTAATCAATAAAGGATTGTTGGCTATGCAGCCTTTTGGGTAGATAAATTTTTAGGGGATAGTTTGACATTTTATATTAGAGCTTCTAGAAAAAACAAAAAATATGACAAATAGAGCAAATATTTCAGATAATGTGATTAAGGTGGATCTTCTTAACTTTAACCAGCCATTAGGAATGTAGAGGCCCATATATTCGGGCCTATTGGTTGGGCCCATGAGTAGGTTCATTGAGTTTTCATATGAATTTTATATTCTTATAAATTTATTGATCTTAGGACTTAAGAAGTGGCCTTTCATTGCAATTTGGAATTAATTATCAAGAATTTAGGAAAGGTTGTTTAGCTTTTCAAATTTAGGGGAATTTTCTTTTTTATTTTAGCTTGTGGTTAGATAGTTTGATTTCCTTTAGTATTATAAATAGAAGCTATTTGATGCAATGAAAATGAATCCTTAGATTTTTTACGTCAAAACTTTAGATTTCCTTAATATAAAAGCCTTGATATTTGCAACCATAGACTAGTAGCTATATGCCCTTTGGACCTATTGCTCCATTTATTTTCATCTATAGATTATATACTGATAACTAATTTGTTTGGTAAACCCACCATACAACCAAAGTGTAGTTCAAGTTTGACAAGTTTGAAGGTAAATTGGAGGACCGGGAAGGGATGCTTTAATAGTTGATGTCTTCATAACAACGAGGAACTTTGACAAACTATGGTATTCTATTTACCCACGTTAGAAACCATAATGTCGAAGCCTCCAATATGGAAGACAGAAGTTCTAAAGATGGTGAGGATAGGGAGGACGATGAGGTTTACGTGCTAGAATTTCTACAAGAGGCTCGACCACATTCAAGATTAACACCAAGTTTGAGTTGCCAACTTATGAGACATTTTTCATTTTGTAGGTACAATCATTCATAAAGTATAACTTTCACATAATTAAGCTACTTAATTAATTATGCCATTATGTGGCAGAACGTGGAAGTGAGGAGCCACGATTTGTGTAGGATGTCCTAGTACTAGTTCAAGGCCATTCTAAAGAAGTTTTATTCCATTGGCCACAGGCGCAATGGAGATTGAGAAAGAATTTGGGAAATCACATATGAATACATTATCAAATTTCAAAATAGGGATTTCTCTTGACATATTGTTAGAAGTAACCTCAACCTTGATGAAATTTATCTTAAGGATGATTGCACCTCTCATTGGGAACTATGGTTGTTACCAATCATCTTGATTGATGAAGTTGGTACCAAGGTGATGCCCATAGAAGTAAAAAATTAGCCAAGATACAAAGAGATAAGGGCAAAGGTACAAGGTGAGGGGTTGAAAATGCAATCAAGGACAAAAAATAATAAAGGCCTTTATGCGCAAAATGCTAATGCCATGGACATACCAACTATTTGAGTTGGAAGTTTAAATAAAAATTGAGGCGAAAAGTTGGTGGAATGACAAAATAAAAGACCATAGTATATGTAAAAGGGCTATGGATTGATGTGTTAAAAAAGTCATTCACAAAAGGCGTTGAAGGGATGAAGCTATGTAAATTAGCAAACAAAGGAGTTGAATAACCAATATAATAGTGAGCTCACAATTGATGGATTGAAGTTGGAAACCATATCGTATTTTAAGAAGTGAAGTACAAGGTGTACCGAAAATGTTCCTTCAAATTTGCATTCACAGAATAATAAATGGACTATATCATTTGTGAGGTCATGCCTCTTGATTTGTGTCATGTTATCTTTGACAATCTATATCATTTCGAGCACATAACCATCTATTATTTTTTACGACAATAATTTAGATTAGTAAGATTACATCCTTCCTCTCTTATATCCTGATCTTGTTTCCCTCAACCAATTAAATAATATGATTAATGCCAATCAAAGTTTTTATTACTTCTCTTATGTAAGATGACATTAGAATCATAGAGAATCACTTTTGTTTTCTTTGTGCTTAGACACTTCCCTTGGCAATCTGATTTACCAGCTCTTGCAGGAGATCTCTATCACTTTTCAAGAGGTGAAGGTTTTACCACCTTGAGTAGTTATGAAGGTAGGAGCAACCATTAAATGTGGGTGCTTCAGCATGTATTTCCTCTATCGACAGTAATCTGATATGACTGATCTTTATACAACAAATTTGTTGGAGTAGGGAGCGTTCTAGATGAGCGATTCACCACGGGGATCACCAATGGTACTCGTTCCGAATAAGGGCAATATGTAGGGAATATGTATTGATTACATGGAACAAAAACAATATTACCATCAAGGACAAATCAAGGAGTTGATTCACTAGTTGTAGTTAGGCAATCACTTTTATAGGCTAGACTTGAAAGTTGATTACCTCTATGTTTGAGTTAGAGATGAAGATGCTTGGAAGATTGTCTTTAAAATGAAGCAAGGATTGTTTGAATGACATGTGATGTCATTTGGACTTGATAATGCGTAAACAACCTTCATGATATTGATGAATGAGATATTACCCTTTTTAAGTTATATTTTTAATTGTCCATTTAAATGAAATTTTAATTTTAAAATAGATAAGATAAATGTTTACAACAGCTATAAAAATTTTTGAGGCTTTATAGAAAGCAAATCTTATTATTAATCCTCAGAAGTGCAAGCTCGTTAGCAAAAAAATATCATGTGTATTATGACCCAACTCTTTACTTATATAACTCAATATTCTTCCCTCCCATTCTAAGGTGGGATTAAGGTCATTCCTCTCTCCTTATCTCATAGCAACATGCTATTCTAGTAAGTTTGTCATGGAGTCACTCCTTATCTAGGCCTTCGGTCCGACGATCACTCGTTGCCTAGGCAGAGAACACCCTCTTTGAATTTACTACTACAGGATAATCAACTTTCACTTAGTTTGTTCTTGAAACAAACATCGCGCTACAAAAGCTCATGATCTGATTTTGATTGTAACAGCTTAAAACATACTATACATGGTATTTCCTGCTTTGACCCAATCCTATTCTGTATCAGGTGATTATGGTTTCACTCTTTTTGGTGTAACTTCTTGGGAGATCACTTAGCATAAGATTGTTTTATTACAAGCACACTTAATTATGGAGTTCAAAGGAAAATACACATATTACACCTTTTCTTATGTATTATGACATAACCTTTACGTATATAGTCTAATATCTTTCTAGTCACATCAATTTGAGAATTATATTATTCATACACCTCTTATCTGTTAGAAGGCCCCCAAGAGTAGCTCCATGTTTGGGTCTTAATCGTAACAATTACTCCACCTAGATGGACTTCTTTCTTCATATTTAGGTACTATAGGGTTATACTGATACAAATTGTAACAATTTAAACCATACTATGCAAAATATTATTTGCTTTGGCCCAACCTATCCTATACCTGCTTGAACTTTGCTAGTTTACCCTTTTTTAACAGCCTGGGAGGTTGTTTGTTTTAGGAGCGGTCCATTATGACATACTTAACTATGGAGTTCCTTAGGAAAATACCACAATTACAACAAAAGTTATCCGTCGTATTATAGCTTAAATATTTACTTATCTATTCAATATTGTTTCGTTCATTTTCAACATGAGCTTAATGTTACTCTTGTCCTCTTTTTCTTATAGAAACCTTACTTCTCAATAAACCTATTAGGAGTCACTCCTAGTTTGTGCATTAGCATTTATGATCACTCCTTGCTTAGGTGAACTACCATCTTTGATTTCAAATTTTACAAGCACATCAACTTCTGCTTGATTTGTCCTAAAGCTACATATCATATTTAAGTTAGCCAAGCTATGATATCAGTTGTAACAACCCACATTATACTATATAAGGTATAGTTTGCTTGACCCAACTCATTATATGTAAAGCAGAACTTAACAATTTTATCATTTTTATAATTTAATTTTCTAAGAGAAATTCATCAATTGCTGCAAAAGGGTGGTCTTAGTATTATGTCCAATTTTTTACTTCTATAACTCAATATCCTTTTGTCCAATTTTGATGTGGGATTAAGATCATTTCTAACCTTATTACCTCTTAGAAGCTTGCCATCTCAATAAGCTTGTCAGTAGTTGCTCCTTCGTCCCCTAGTCTTGTTGGTCATTGTTAGCCCAGATGGGCCATCATCTACGAATGGGCGTAACTTCTTAAGAGGCCACCCTTTCACAAGGCCTTTATTGTGAACACACTTAATTGTGAAGTTTACAAGAAAAATACATCCATTGATGTTTTGCTTAGTATAGCCTAACCCTTTACTTATACATCCCAATATGCCTTCATCTATTTTCAATGTGGTATTGAGATCATTTTTTGTCACCCTTATCTCTTAGAAGCATGCTATCCTGATTAGCTTGTTAGGAGTTTATCCATGTTTGGGCTATCTTTTGATTCAACTATTATGAGCCTACCAACTTCTTCTTGGTTGGTCTCTCATCCACACATCATATTTGAGAAGGTTAGACTCTAATATCATCTTTTTAGAACCTAAATTATACTTGTTCCATACCAAATTTGACCTCTCAATTTTATTTTTTTTCGTACTAACTTCCTATGAGTGCTTCATTACGAGCATACTTAATTGGACTGTCTTCTGTAGACGTATTCATCTTCTCTTTCAGCTATTTCTATTTCTTTGGAGACTTACATGAAAGTTTAATTTAATATATTGAGTTTACCTCAGTGGGTAATCTTTTGATATTTAATTACTTAAACTTGTATAAAATACAATGCATGATATTTTTATCATTTCTTATACAATATTAAAACGTATATAACTTTTGATATATGTATATTTATATGATATTTAGTATACATATATTTTTCATATAAAAAAAATGTATTTTTCATATTTTTTTCATTTCATTCACTCATTTCTTTATATCTTTCATATACATTCTAACATTTATTCATTTTCCAATTCAATTAGTATAAGCGCACCATCTAAACATATTAATAAACGTACAACCATTTTCATTTTTATTTAACGTGCACGGGTACATTGCTTCCCCAGCCAGTACATTAGGGGGTGTAGTCATGTAATTTGTATGCATATCTTTTTTTTCTTTTTCATTTATTCTCATTCATTTATTTATGCTTTATACTTTATAAATTATATCATTTCTTTTAGCATTTTTTGCTTATATTTTATATGTATATAAGATACTTTCCAAGTTCACTTCATATTTTCTTTACATGTATTTTTACTATATCTTTTTCACTTATTTATGTACTTTGCATTACTCATAAAGGTTTTAAAAATAAGTAAAACAATCATATAAAATATTCTTCTCAGAATGAAAATGAAAATAAAATTTATACATAACTATAATTACTCACTTTAAATATTTTGGCTTCAGCTCCTTTCAAATCTTCAGCTCTTGAGACAATCTTCCTTACTACAATCTAAATTCACATACAACATATAATTATTACCATCTTTCAACTTTCACTATTCTCATATAAATATTACTTTAATAAATTTTACCTCTAATCTCGTTTTTGAGATTTGCAATTTGCTTCAGTTGTCACCTTTGTATATTAGGTTAACCGATTCTCCACTGTTCAAAAATACTTTTAATTTCATTAAGTATTGATGCCCAATAAACAAATTCAATGTCACAATAAATACTTAAATCATTTACCTCAATCACTTTCTTTTCACTTGAATCGAGGCTCACCACCCATTAAATGGATTAATTCCTACGACATAAATAAAAAATTTTGCATCTACTTATATGAATTATTTAAAAGTTTAAAGTAAATATTTTACTTGTTCCTCGTTGTAGAAAATGAATGCTCTCTTTTTCTTCCTTTTCAAAAGCATCCTCCCTTTCCTTGAATTTCTTCATTTTCACTTTCAATCTCTTCCTTTTCCTTTAATTAATCATCCCTCCCTATTTAGATGAAGTAATGCAGAAGGATTTGTACAGAAATGGGAAAAAATATCAACGAACCTTCTTCCTTCTTCCTCTTAGCCATTCCTCTCGACAAAACTCTCTCTCTCTTTATCTCTCTCTCTCTCTCTCATTTTCTTCTCCAGAAATGAATGGAATGGACTTTCTCTCAAGAGTATTTAGTTTTCTCCCATGTACGCGATCTTTCGCTCAAAATTACAAACCGACTCTTCTATATTGCATACGTATGCGGGCGGCTTCGCCTGGGTTGTGCCTAGCCTACTGTTTCGCCTGTCTCTGCTACATTTGCGATTTAATTAGAGGCTGGCCGGTTCAGTTGAACGGGCCAGTCTAAACCGATTTTTACACAAATTTATAACATAAGTTTTGTATATATATCTGATAGATGTAAATTATATAAGCTTATAATATAAATTTATAATAATTTATATTAAATTTATATGTAAACTAAATTTATATTAAATATGAATCAAATTTAAAAATTGAATGTGTTCAAATTTAAAATTATATAAAAATTATTTATGTATGAATTTTTTTAAGTGAAAATTTATATTATTACATGTTTATTAAATCATTATTATTTCATTTAAATCTTATTTAAATAATTTTTATATTTATTACGCCATCTGGTTCCACCTCGGGCGAACCACTGAACCTTGAATCTCTACTTCATCCGGTTCAATGTCTGATCCCATTTTCACAAACTTGGCATTACCCAATATCTTTCATTTAGTTTGTCTCTGAATTGTGCAATGTATTATAGGAGGTCAATGTCTAATAACAATCGTAACAATCCAAATTATAGCATGTAATTATAGGATTTGGCCTAGCTTATCTCATACTAAGCTGAACATAATGAGTTTATCCTTTTTGTATTACTTTCCAGTTGGTCACTCATCTCGGGAGTGTTTTATTACGAGCATGGTTAATTGTGGAGCTCCTAAGGGAAATTCACCCATTATACCAAAACAGGTTTTGAATATCATGACCTAATTCTTAGCTTATATAGTCCAATATCCTTTTCTCCACTTTTGATATTATGTGTGACATCTACTTTTTTGGTTCCTTAGGTATTTCCGTTAATTTTCTCTTTCCTCCTCTCATCTTCTCCATAGTACTTCTTTTACTTTTCTTCTCACCAAATACCATTGTCAATCTCTGTCAAGTGGCATCAGATTAAAAATCTTACTGCATTTGCACACATGTTAAGCAATTCACTGTTTTTTTGCATTTGTTTCCTCAATTTCTTCCAGTTTTCCCACTATTTCTCATCTTTCTATTCATTCCATTGGTCTCTATCTTTTGTGCATTTTTATCTTTCTTCCTGAGATAAAATCCTAGGAGCCCGTACTTTTCTGTGATCAGTGATTGACCCATTATCATTTGAAGGTTAAAAAAATAAATCCATCCCAATCCATCCACTATTTCCTCCATAAAAATCTCAATAATCTCAATGAATTCTATCTATTTTAATCCTTATCTTCTTCCATTCCATTCAAATTAAAAAAAAAAAAATCATAAGCAACCAAAAGTTTTCCTAGAATTTCTCCAAAAATAAATCCATCCTACACCTGGCCGTTGAATTTTCTTCTTCCTTGCTGCTACTGCTGCCAACATCTACAACAACAAAATAGATAGCTTTCTTCTCTCAGTTCTCCTTGAACACCCTCACATTATCTATCAGGCATCAAAGTTTTACGAGAGGTAATTATATTTAGGAGTCACCAAGGTATCCAAAAGTTATTTGTTCGTTGATTTGGTTTTAAACTTCAGGAACTATAACCTAAGAAACTATAATAAAAATAAGGAAGGCTACCTTTGCCAGTCTAGCCTGCTCTCCAAGCCATTTTGAGGCAGTGCTTAGCTAAATTGAAGGGAGCACATTTTGAAGAAGCAGAGAAAAATGGACCACTCTCATAGGACTATAGGAGACGAAAGGAATAAACATTCACCTTCTGTGGTCTATTGATGTACCTTGTCTCTTGGGCTACCGGTGGTTCTCGGTTTGGGCTTGGCTTTACGGTTTTTGCTGTGTATTTAGGAGCTGCTGTACTCCAGCTCAATAATGCTTGAGCTGCTTCTTTTTTTCAGCTCATTAATAGGTTCATTCCCCCTCTTTCCCCTTCCCTTGGTCCTTCGGTTTCCTTCCCCTGGTTCCTCTTCCCGTGGCTGGTTCTTCTCCCCTGGTTGCCTGTTCCGATTATTTGTGGTGACCGTTCTTGTCCTGCTTGTGGCTCTTCGGGTGCTTCTCTTGGACAACTGCTGGCCTCCTGTTTTCCGTCTTGATTTGCTTGGTTGGAAGTGGTTTTTTGGCTGTTTGGCTACCCATTTTCTCCTATATATATATATATCCCTTTTTTGCTATATATATATATATATATATATATATATATATATATGATGTTTTGTAAATATAAAGAGGATGTTATTTGAGGAATTTTTGGAACAAAAACATGCGGGTTTCTTCGTGGAAAAGCTTGAGAGCTTGTTCCATTTCTCTTCTCTCCTTGGGAAAGCTTGCGAGCTTGTCCTCTCCTTCATCTCGGGCTTCTTATATCGTTCTTCTCTCCGCAAGTATCCACCCAATTTGTATCTTTTTTCTCGATCAGGAAAAGCTTCTTTAGATATTTTCATGTCTTACTTAAGTTTGTAATGTCATGTTATGTTTGAAGGTGTTTAAAGAGTTGTTTGTCATTTTATTTCAAGTTATAAGGAGTGATATTGTTTCTTTTTTTGTGACCAATGGTCTCCTACTTGTTTTGGGAGCTTTCGGTTGCATCATCTATCCATAGTAGAATCAAATTGTACAGTCACTTAATGCAATCAATTATCTGCAAAGAAATGTAATCTCTATTTCATAATTCTTTAATCAGATTGCATTACCTTTGGTCAATTTATTTTGAAGTAGAAATGTTGGGTCAATGAAAAATATTCTTGTAACTTTTTTTTTAATTTTTCCTTTTTTTAAATGTTAGAAATCTAGCTCATATTTTTATCAGATGGGCATAATCTTGTTATAAATTTTAAGACGGGTTCTTGAAGTGGATAATCCCTTGATATAAGAGCCAAATAGAAATGCACGCCTAATATATTTCTAAGAAGAAATCAACGTATGAGGAATAAGGATATAACCCATGACCTTATAGGTGAGAGTAGTTTTGAATCACTGGGCCAAAATTTAGTTCATTTTTATTATTTTTTTCTTTTTTAGACAAAGTAAATTCCATTATCAATCAATGAAAATAGTTCAACACAAAGTAATTATGTAACATTGTTAGATGAAATAAAGAACTAAAAAATACACCTATAAGTCCAACATGTGTCAAATGAATTAACAATCATAAGAGAGAAACCCCAAGGGATTTCATTAAAACTTATAATTTGAAGCCTTTTTTTGCTTGAAACATTAAGCCAATAAGTTTGAGTATGCCCAACAAATTTTATTTAAGTAATTTTGACCTTTTCATAATCACATAAATGGTATTCTCCAAAGAACTTTTCCAAATTATCGATCCATCTTTAAAACATCTTTAGGTTATGCCACGCATTAAATATAGGTATGCAATTTTTGTTCTCTTGTTAGTTATGTTGTATTCATTTAGAACCATGAATTAAGTCATTTTGCTTAAACACATCTTTTAGTTATTTTTTCTATTGTTTCAAGTATTATGTTTAACTTTAGCTGACGTGGTGACACATCATAATGCTCTAATACCAATTTGAAGTTGGAGTCCTTAGGAGTTAGTCATTTTTTTAATATAACTTAGGGTAAGATGCACAATGAGAAAATTAAAAGATCAGAAACTATAAGTTAGACTTTTCATATAAAAATGTCAAGCATTTGATAGACCGACCGATTTGATTGGTAGGGAATTAGGAAGTTTCCTAATTAAGAGGAAACTTTTTAGGAAGGTTTTTAATAAAAAAAGGGGAATTGTTTAGGAAAAAATTTAATTACATTTGGGAGGGAGTTATTTAGGGTAAGAGATTTAATTTGAATTTAAAATCTAAGAGGAAATTATTCAGGGAAAAGAATGAGGAATTAAGGGGGGATTGTTTAGGAAAGTTTTAATTACAATTGCGATGGAATTACTTATGAAAATAAATCTAATTTGAATTCAAATCTAAGAGGGATTTATTTAGGGAAAGAGGGCTGATTTGGGAGGGAATTATGGGAGTCTATTTAAGACCATGATGCAAGCAAAAATTAGGAAAAACCTAATTGTTGCAAGCAAAAATAAAAGACTTCTTAGGATATACAAAAGACTCCACTTAAAACAAAATATCACTTTATAACATATAAAAAAAGGACACTTACAAACAACGTTTACAAACTTATAATAAAAACTACTAAAGTTGCATTTTTTTTGTTGAGAAGAAAGATAAAGATGGGGTGGTCACTTGCAGCGAGAAGAAAGATGTAGGAAGCCGAGACGAAGTGGATGACAAGCTCACAAGCTCACAAGCTTTCCTAGAAGAAGGGAAGAAGAATGAAACAAGCTCGCAAGCTTTTCGAAGAAAACCCAAATGTTTTGAATTACAAAAATCAGTCATATAACACCCCTTTTTTGTTTGCAAAACACTATATATTTATAAGAGAAAAGGGGCAGCCAAACAACCACCTTAACCTCCATTTAAATCAATTAAAATAGGGGATATAGAAGGCAGAAAGTCAGTCCAGAAATAACACCCAAATAGCCACCCAAAAAACTGAAAAAAACAACCAAGGGGGAAAGGAACCGGTGGCCACAAGGGGAACCGGAATAGCCACCACAGGGAACTGGAACCAACAACCCAGGGAACCAAAACACTAGCCAAAGGGAAACGAAATAGTAGCCAGGGGAACCGGAACTGGAAACTAGGCAGGGAAAACAGAAGGGACACAGGGAATGGGAAAGGAATAGGCAACAAAGGGGGGAACCAAAGGGTCAATATAAAAAGGGGAAATGAATCCAAATTAATTCAAATTAATGAGCTGAATAAGAAGTAGCTCAAAATTAATGAGCTGATTTTTTAATAGAGGACATTGAAGCTCACCCAAAATGATTTGCCCCCCCATGGTTTAAAATTGTGCAATATAAGGCTCGCCTTTGCGCAATTCCAGTAAAAAACGCCTCGATGCTTACGCATTGAGTTTTTTTTATGAGGCTTGCGCCTCAACTTGGTTGAGGCCCGCCTTGCCTCACTGGCTTGAGGCTTACGCCTCACGCTATATATATATTAAAACTTACATAAATCTTGAAGTAAATGCCCGACATTAGACTCCATAGGAGATGAGGAAGGGGAGAGAGCAGTTCATCATAATGATGATTCAAATGAAGAACCCCTTAGTGATGACAGTGTTGATGACTTATGAGTTCTTATGTGATATGTCATTGCTATTTGTTTTTGGAAATTAGAATTATATGTTAATGAAAAGAATACTGGGATTTGAGAAAGATAGAATTTTGAGTTGAACTATATTTAATGTTGTCTAATTATTGGGATATTTTGATTTCACTTCATATCTTATGCTTCTTTATGTTTTATATTATTCACTCATTAGTATATAAAAAATTATCATTTTATGTTTAAGCAATCTTTTGATTTTGAGGCTTACGCCTCAAAACACCTTGAGGCTTACGCCTCGCCTCACGAATGAAAAACGCCTCAATACCCGAATACGCAATTTTAAACATTGCCCGCCCTCCCCCCCGCCTTTGCCTACTTCAGACTAACTATGAGTTGATTTCAAATTATGTTTGGAGTTTGCTGAAATTAGAATTTCATAGGTTATTTCGGCTCTAGCCAGAAGCTAGGGATTTGGGAGTGTCGGATTTTCCTCTCGAATTGAAGGTCTATGATTTCGACGAAAAGTGCATCAACTTCCTATCAAGTTGGTATCAGAGCCTAGATTTGGGTACCTGTGGCCGGAATAAATGTAGAAGTATTGAAAGGGAGAACGGACAATTAAAATATGATTTTGTAGAAAAGACTTCAAGTTTTGAAAACTTATTTTCAGCAATCCATGACAAAATTGATGAGAAATTTTTCATCATGGAGGAGATAATAAAGAAGCTTCTTGAGTGCCAAACCAAACCGACAACATCGGAGGTGAGAGCATCATTGACCGAACAAGAAAATGGTAGAAACCCTAATATAGAGATAATGAGGGAGAATCATGAGGTGAAAATTTTTGGGAAGAAGAGTAGGTGCCATCTTTGGAGTCACTTCCAAGGAAGGGAAATGGAGTAAGATTTTTGGTGGAACTGCAGAGTTTGGAAGAAAAAAAAGATGAGGAGAATATAGAAGTACCAAACATGGTTCATCCACCCTTACAAGAATATTGAGAGGTGTTCCAACCAGTTCATGGGTTGCTTTCTCCATGGTAACACGAGCATGCTATCTTTTGGAAGGATGTCTCACATATCAGTGTTCATCTGTACCATTCTCCCCAACTCCAAGAGGATGAGATGGAGAGATTGATCAAGGAGATACTGGAGGAAAGAATCACTCGATCTAGTGACAACCATTTTTTCAGCCTTACGCTATTAGTCTAGTGCTTCAATAGTAGTTTCCTTCACTCCATCTTGAGGACAAGGTGACTCTTTGGGAGGGGAGTATTGATTGACCGACCGATTTGATTGGGAGGGAATTAGAAAGTTTCCTATTTAAGAGGGAACTATTTAGGAAGTTTCTTAATTAAAAGAGAATTGTTTAGGAAGATTTTGCTCATGAATCCAATTTCAAAATAAATCAAAGTAGATTTATTTTACTCTTTCCTAATATTCATTGCTTATTTGAAAACCTCCCCACCTTCTCCCAAATTCCCTCCCTCCTTCATGATGCCGCCGGGCCCTACATTGGGCTCCCCATTAATTGCTCAATTACTCCCTCCCCTTATTTGAAATCCAAAATTTGATTTCAAATATTTTCCCCCCAATCTCATTAAAATTGAAATTCATTTCAATTTTGCAACCCCTCACCCATCTCTCTCCATACCGTCGGCCCCTCTTTGGCTCCACCCCATTAAGCCTCTATTAATGCCTTAATTACATTCAATTTAGATTCAAATTTCAAAAGTTCTCTCCCAATTTATTCAAAATCTGATCTTAATTTTAGAATTTTGATTAAACCACATCACCCCCATCCTAACCTAACTTCCACCAAAACCCTAGCCTCCTCTCCACCTCTCCTAGCCGCCCCTCCTCCCGTCAATTCACCATGTATGGCTAAACCCGAATGGAACTTTGGATTTGTGCATGGCGATCGAGATCAAGTCGACATCCTCCAATCGCCATTCTTTGACGTGGGCTTTGATTTCGATGACATCATTGAAGAATAAATTGATCGTATCCAATACAGTTGACGTGATCGACGAGCAAAGGTCAATGAGACGTTGGATCATCATTGGACGACCATCTTCCTACACCAGTCCGGCCACCTTTCCAAGAACGACGATCCTAGGTTCCTTCTTCCTTAGAGTGACCTCGATTCTAATGTGGAGACTCTTCTTCCGTTAAAGCCTAGACTATTTGAGTGTATGGGCTCCAAAGGTGAAAGCTCCCATTATTAAATCGTTGATTCTTGTTTACCGTCGTAGCTTTACAATTACTCTTTGCATTTCCTTGAATTGTTTGGTTAATCGACTTCGCTCTTCTTTGCCTAAGCAAGTTAAAGACTAAGAAATTTGAGGATCATTCCGTGTTATAAGTAATAACTTTATTTTGGGAATACTTTGTTAAATTGCTCTCTTTAATTTATTAAGTAACTCCTATCATTTTACCTCATTTTGGTATCAGAGCATAGTAGCATGTCATGCATGTGCTTGAAGTTCCTTGGAGTCTTATTAACCAATTGTGAAACTCGTTTGCATGCATATCATTGCCCACTTGTTTTAAAATCTCTGTTTTACTTTGCTGTCCAGAAAATTTCTGCATGTTTTCATCATTTTAAGCAAGCCTCAATCATTGTCTATGTGGTGTCTTGTCACTACAACACCCCCAATTGATTAGGTTGCTTAGCCAAACAATATAGCCTGCTGTCCAGAAAATTCCTGCACCCATTAATAGCCTTAAGGTGAGTCTAAACAAGTATTTATTTGCTGTCCACACCCTGGAAACCATCCAAAACACTTAGCCAACTTTATGTCATGCTATAGTTTGCTATCCACATCATTCCTGCACACATCTAGTGAACTGTAGGCTAGTTTCTTAAGCGTTTAGGTGCTGTCCTCAACCTAACAACATTCATAAGTGCCTAGGTTACCTAACCCACTAGTGTAACTTGCTGTCTAAACAATTTGTAGTGTGTTTAAGTGAGCCTAACCTAGTGTCTAAATGATGTCCCTTACACCCAATCACCTCTGAGTGTCACTTGGCGCTTCTCAATGGACTCGATAGAATTTTAAAAGAAGTTAGATGACCTAGTTAATCTTGTGAGCTCTTTAACTAAAACCTCGAAGGAGGAACATGTTCACTCTCCCCACTCTAAGTATGTGCCCCATTAGATCAATCCTGTTAGTCGGAAGATGCCTCACTCTGCTTGTCAACCTAGACTAGAGTTTAATCCACAACGACTTTATCACATGACCGTCTACCTACCTTTGATGGTTCCTTGGACCCTTACTACTTTAGGGAAGGGGTTAGACAATTAGAGGATTATTTTGAATCGCATGATACCCCTAAGTCCCGCCAGTTTAGCATTGCTAGGTCACACCTGAGTGGTAGTGCATGCCAATTCTGGATGAGGTTGGAGCATCATAAAGAGTCTCGTGGCGAATACCCTACCCCCGATTGAAAAAGCATGAGACGAGAACTTGGATTAAAATACCTTTCCCTTACTTATGGTCACACATCCTTTAGTAACATCAGGGTTACTGTCCCACCCTGTATGTCCTCACCTAACCTAAATGGCTGACCCTCTAGTGGGTCTTTTGTTGGATTGGCCCCATACGACTCCCCACTTGGGCTGATTCCTAGCCATCCCAGTCAACCTGGTTAGAACACGCGTCCTCTCTTCATAGTGGATCCTGAGCCACCTCGCCACATGAGTAACTTTACCACCTTTAAAATCAATAATGAATCTAAGGCTACCCAATCTTTCGTATCCCCAATCTTTGACCCTGGAAGTGTAATTGTACCTAACAAAAGCACGGCCAAGAAGAAATTTCTTAAACCTGAGACTGAGTACACTCATTTCATGGATGTTAATGATATTATTGATAATGAGGACTTCTTTGAGGAAGAAAATGAACTGAGTGAATCAGAGTCCAAACACGACTTAAACCCTGATCTAGGAAAGTTAGAACCTTTAAATGTTGACTCCATAGCCCACCCTGATCTTAGTCTCCTCAAGGATACCGCTCTGGATAAGGTCTGCCTGGATGATATTAAGTTGATCTCGAAAGAAGTTGATCTGACCTTGAACACTTTAAAGTTAAATTCAGATAATTCTGATGGCGATGACGATAATCTTGAGTTAAAAGTGGTGCTGCTGAATTTACTATCTAATTTAACTCTCGATTTGATTGACCCTGAATCCATTGATCTTTGGGTTACAACCAAACATGATTCTATTGATAATCATATACCATTTTGGAAGACATACCTTGAGTCTGAAAGTTTTTTAGCCTGATTTGAACAATGAGCCTCCTCTTATTTTATTAGAGTCTAATTTTAGAGTTGCTCATTTAGATTTATATTTGGCAGTGTGTCTTTCCTGATTCGACTTACCTCACCGTTCCATGAGTTTAATATTCGATAGAGCGCTAGCCCATACTTTCCTGATGCCTCTCTAACTGTTGTATCCACATATGTCTTAGGAACTCTTCCCCATCTTATGAGTCACATACCTACGGACGACTCTTTGGGCTATCCCCTTATTGATGTGAGTCAGGACCCATCATCTTCTCTTGTTCCTGATTCATTCATTTTGCCTGTTGTAGCCTCGTTCTACCATGTTAAGGACCATCTTTCTCCTAGTTGGATGAATTTGCTCAATTACATTACTACCATTAGGAGATTACCTACGACCCAAATTGAAACTATCTATAGAAATGCCCTAGTAGCTAAGGATGTCTTTATTGCTCCCCCTACACCAGTTCCCTTAGGCCTGAACACTTTAGATCCTCTCATTTTCATGACTCTTCCACCTTTATTCCATTTATGTGTGTTTGTGTGACTGTTTTATGTCGAAATTATATATGTTTAAAATCTTTTGTGTGAGCTCATGATTCTTATCATTCTTCATGCATACTGGTCCTTTTGCATCCACGTTTGCATCTCACCTTCAGGAGTTGCACACAGAAATTAAAAAGAAAATTGAACAAAGTAACACCAATTATAAAATTATTGCTAATAATAAAAGAAGGTTCAAAGAATTCAAAGTTGGAGACTTCGTGATGGTACGGGTCTGCTCGGAGCGTTTTCCTCTTGGCGCCATAAAGAAGCTGCATGCTCGAAGCGCTAGACCATTTAAGATAATCTCAAAGGTTAATAATAATGCCTACATACTGGACCTCCCTAGAGGTTTTAACATGAATCCTAATTTTAATATAGAAGATCTAGTAGCCTTTGAAGGACCTGAATTTAACCCCCAAAATCCACACCATAATCAGCCTTGTGTGACTCCACCTGGTGAGATCCCCAACCTAGCTCCACTCCCCAATTTACCTTACTCACCCATAGCGAAGAAGATCGAAGCAATTCTAGATAATGAGATTATTTCCACAAAGGAAGGAGGGCGCCGAACGTACCTAGTTCATTTGAAAGGAACACCGGAAACAGAGGACACGTGGATTGATCGAGAGGAACTACAGAGATTGGATCCAGACCTTCTAGAGCTATATGAGAGCTTCCACAGTAGTCACTCGACGGGGTCGAGTTTTCTCCCATCCGGGGCGAATGATGGGGACATTGACAAGAGGTTTCAACGCGTTTATCAGAGGCGATACAGGAGATCGATGGCCATGATAGAGAGTCTTTACTTTTGATGCATTTTCTGTATTAGCATTTTATGTACTAATCATTTTATTTCAGTTTTTTCATTTTTGCCCTTATGGGTAGTTGGTCGTTATTATAACCTATTCTAGTCTTCTGTTTTATTTGTCATTTTGAGGCCTATATATATGACAATCTTTTTATGCATTATGATTATTGATGAATGAAAATTTTTCTCTTGTTGATCTCTTTGTGAGTTCATGAAATTTCCCAAGATCTCTTTGTGAGTTCTTGAGGAGGTAGTTTTGTAGATCTCTTTGTGAGTTCTAATGAATGTGGTGTTGAGGTTAGTGGTTTTACTTTCCGCTTATACTTCGTCGTTCTTCTTCTCCCTCAAGAAATCCCCACCCCATCTTCCTTGGAGAACCCGAGCCCCCCCATCTCGTTACCGCCGGCCTACTTGGGCTCACAAGCCGTCGGCCACCTTCCCACCCGCCGACCAGCGATCCCTCCTGTCATCCACCCGCTGGCCCTCCTCTCCTTCAAATTTTGAAATTCAAATTTCGAATTTCAAATTCTTTCCATTTAGGGAAAATCCAAATTAGGAAGGTTTTGCTCATGAATCCAATTTTAAAATAAATCAAAGTGGATTTATTTTACTCTTTTTTAATATTCATTGCTTATTTGATAACCTCCCCACCTTCTTCCAAATTCCCTCCCTCCTTCATGATGCCGCCGGCACCTACATTGGGCTCCCCTTTAATTGCTCAATTACTCCCTCATTTGAAATCCAAAATTTGATTTCAAATATTTTCCCCCCAATCCATTAAAATTGAAATTAATTTCAGTTTTGCAACCCCTCACCCATCTCTCTGTATAAACTTGATCACTATGAATTAGATTGTTAAACCTAAGCTATGTCCCAGCGGCTAACCAAGAGGGAGGTGAATTGATATTTAAAAATTTTTACCCTCTTTTAAAATTTAAAATCGAGAATTTAACTTTAGTGAATTTTATAAAAAAACTTTTTCAACCACAAGTTAGAAACAGTAAAACAAAAATAAAGCAGCAGAAAAATAAAAGACACGAGATTTATAGTGGTTCGGGCAAACACGACCTACATCCACTCCCCGGAGGCACCCTCCGAGTATTGCACTAATACCACTAGTGACTCTCCTTTTGCACCCACAGCAAGACGGAGAAGCCTTTAAAAAACTCTCTTCCATCACTACCGGTGCGGCTGAGAACCGTCATCATTTTACACTCTTCCCAATGTTGGCAGAGAACCGTTCATCCTTTCATACTCTCCCAGTGTAGGCAGAATCCTTCATCCTTTCACACTCTCCTAGTGTGGCAGAGAACCCTTCGGCTTTTCACACTCTCCTAGTATGGGCAGAGAACCCTTCGACTGTTCACACTCTCCCAGTGTCGGCAGAGAACTGGATCTCCTTGACAGATCTTCTTCACAAGAAATCTATAAGGAAGAGAGAAAACAGTGAAGTAACAAAAACCAAAAGTAGAGACTCTTACCTTTTAGTACCAAGTGAAACCTTCACGCTCCATTAGTAAGAATTCTCCTTCAAACACTCTCTCACACTCTCTCCTTGACTCTCCTTTCAATTGACACGAAGATCAATAGGCAAAAAGATTAAGTGACAGTTTATATTAGATTTTATATAGGAAAGACACAAAAAATCGTCCAGAAAATTGCTAAAATTCAAGTCTGTCAGCAGTGGATCATCCCGTACGATTATGGATCGTCCCGGATGATGTTACTTAATTTAGTTGGAAACGAACCCAATGTATATTGACATGAACTGACTTCATACACATTAATCATCATGTACGAACCAGGTTTGTCCGGTACAAATAGTTATACCATAAGTCGGTTCCGAAAACTGCAGGAAGTTGCCAATTTTTTTAGTCGGTTCGCTTCGTCCTGGGACGAATATGAGTTTGTCCGGACGAAATTTTAACAGAGGACATTTCGTCCTGGCACGAATATGGATTTCGTCTGAAAGAAAATTTTACAGAGGACATTTCGTCCTGGGACGAACTGGAGTTCGTCTGGACAATTTTTCCAGAGAGCATTTCGTCCTGGCACGAATATAAATTTTGTCTGAACAAAAATTTTGCAGATGACATTTCGTCCTGGGATGAATTGGAGTTCGTCCGGACGAAATTTTTCCAGAGAGCATTTGATCCTGGCACGAATATAAATTTCGTATGAACGAAAATTTTCCAAAGGAGATTTTGTCCAAGGATGAATAAAAATTCGTCCTGGACGATCAGGACTTAGAATTTTTTTTTTTCGCTTCCTGTTCATTCCATTGCTCTTCCGAGGAGATAACTGACTTGATCGTCCCGTGTGAACTATGTTCGTCCCGTACAATCCGTATAAATTTTAAAGATCTCAAGTGTGTGTGTGTTTATTAACTCAATTACAATCACTCTCTCTCAAACTTAATTAAAAGAAAAGTACAAGCTTCAATTTACAAAATATCTCATGCTGAATTTATTTTGAAGTCTTCAGTAGTCTAGAGTTTGATTTTCCTGAGAGTGTTAGTTCACACAAGAGGAAAAACAAATCTTCCAAAAAGTGTTAGGAGATATCAACACATAAAACAATAATATTTGAAATCATCAAAACTATACAAGTTGCAAGAATATAGAACATGCAAATAGCAACTCTCTTAACACTCTATCTCTTTTTGATTATGACAAAACAATTATTATTTATATAATTTCAAATTTTAAGAATCTCCTATACTCCCCATGAATTGATGATCATATAAAAATAAGGAGGCTTTGCATAACAATTTTAACTTTTTTTTTTATTATTATTTAAAAAAAATAAATAAAATACGAAACAAATACAAAGCAACAAAAATACAAACATACGAAAGATACGAACAATATTTCCTCCCCTTTTTGACAGCTGCAAAAAGAGAAGAAAAAGACCAGAAATATATGTAATCATATGATAATCTTTTAATAATTGAACCTTGAAAGTGATTGAAATAAATATTGCAAATAAAATCAAAACATTAGACAAATCATAGTAATTCATAGAATTTAAGAAGAGATATAACATTGATAATAAAAAGTATATATTAAAACATGAGTCAATTTACACTAAGATAGAGAAAATCATTGCAAAAAAGATGAATAGAAAAATTTTATATTTCAAATTTCAATATGGAATATAAATGTACAGAAGATCAATTTGAATTAAGAGATTAAACGATTATGGAAAGAATTAACTACCACATGTGGCGCTTTGTGCATCTTTTTTTAAATTTTGTCACACATTTTTGTGCATCTTTTCACTTGTGGGCTTATTTTGTGCCTCTTTTTCAAATTGCGAACCTTTGCATATTCATTTTGATTTTTGTACATTTGTACATTTTTCAATAATAATTTTGATCTTTCCAAAATCAATAATAAAAAATTTTAAATTTTTCTAAGTGCATAAATATTTATTGATAAGTGAAATAAAAAATAAGAAAACTTCATAATTGCAATAATAATATTAGACATTAATGTAGTCTAAATAAGAGACATGAAATTTACAATCTTAATTATATCAAGTTATAAGCAAAACTTAAAATTAGAAAAATTTGATTTTCTAATGAATTTAATTTTAACTTACATTTCAAAAATGTAGCACACTTAAGATCAAAAAGTATAACGATTGTCATATGGGCTAACTCACATTTCTAAAAACAAGATAGATATCAAAATAAATTATATTACAATCTTAGTAAATGATATCAATACGACATAAGATTCAAAAACAAAAAACATCTAATGAAAAGAAAATGCATCACTTCCTAAATCACAAAACTAACACATCAACTAAAGAAAACAACAAGACAAGTACATATGTCACTCAGATGGACCTTGATCTGGAGGAGGAGGAGGTGCAGCACCGAAGAAGTTGAAATAGCTACTCATCATAAGCATATTGGAATTTATATCGTTTATCTGTTCTCGCATAAATCCCATATCTTGAGTGTACTGTATATCCTGCTGCTGCATATGAGCTTCAATTTGATCAAACCTTTGATCAAAGTGACTCTCTAAATGGTCAAATCTTTGAACCAAATCCTGATAATTTGGTTAATTAGTAGGTGCATATGCAGCTTCATGTTCTTCCTCAGTATCACTAATGACATGAGTTTTACTTTGTTCTTCTTTATTGAAGATTGCTCTAAATGATCGGTCGTTGTAGTAGAGAGGTTCTTCAAAATCTTGATCAGGATGAACCAAATTGTATTTCTTATCTAGAATGTAGGCAACCAGATGTCCTAAGACAATGTTCTTCTTTCTTTTATGTTCGACATGATCAATTTCAGAGAGTCCATAAAGATAGTCAAGGATTAGTTGGGCTTTATCTATAGATTGTTTAGTCATGATCAAGAAGGTTACTATAGAAAGAAGATGAGTAATGCTGATTCTATCACTAGCTTTAGGAATTATAGAAGTTCTAAGAACATGCTGGATGATACGAGCATTACGAACGAGACTGGATACTTTAGGCATATGCTCGTTAAAAATGATTCCTCTAATCACTGTATTAATTTCAGACCATTCATATTCAGAGGTGGTGGTTAAGGTATGTGCTCTAGATCCCTCAGTCCTTAAGTTCAAAAAGATTCCTAGGTCAGCTTGTTGATTTCAGCTTTTTTCGTAAAGACATATGAACGGATAACAGAATGGTCGGAGTTGAAAGACATGTTTGCCAGGAAATAGTGAAAGGTTTCTTTGTTGTAAAGATAAACTAGTGTGAGGATGAAACCAAACTGAGTTGAAGCAAACAAGTTCATTACTTGAAAGGTCAGTTGATTCTGGATAAGAATTCTAGAGGGTGTGATCTTAGCGGACACGAATCTGGGGAAAGACTCTTCATTGGCTTTGGAAAGAAAGTTATCGGAAGAGTTTTTAGGTGGTCCCTTGGCTAGAATCTTTTGACGCTTTCTTGAACTTGCCATTAGAAAGGATCTAAAGGACGAAAGGTTTTGAAAGTGATGTGTGAGTGATGACTATTGAGTTCAAAAGCCGGCCAATTTATTGAAAAATGACTGTTCATACAGACGAAATTTACGTTCGTCCCGACGAACTTTGATTCGTGCAGTACGAAACAAATTTCATATGGACGAATGAATGAGTCCAAAATAAAACGGCTTTTCGTAATCACACAACTAACAAAGCGTCTTTTCGTACGGATTTTTGACCAAAATGATCGTACAGACGAACACGTGTTCGTCATGGACGATCAGAACTTATGATCATTTTAATGGCAGTTGAAACTGTCGGCTGCATTGAACCGACATATGTTCGTCCGGACGAACCAAAGGTTCGTATGTACGAAATATAGCATTAAAAACTATCTTATCCGTTTAACTGACATTTAATCGTCCCGTCGTTTGAACAAGTTCGTCCTGGACGATCGTGACAATCGTACAGACAAAGTGAAAATTAAAGATTGAAAAACTGCACTCAAATGGTTCAAAATCCGATAGTTTGACACACGGCACAATTCGTCCCGTAAGAAAAAATTTCGTCCCGGACGATTGTCATTCAAATTTTTCAAAACATGCACTCAATCAAAACTAAAACACAAGCACAAGAAAATCACAAAACACAATGATATACAAAAAATTACTAACTAAAAACATACATCAATGTTGCAGAAAAAACATTTTTATTAAGCATTTAAATCGATTACTCCAAGCCTTGTTCTTAATGCACTGAAAGTATCAAATGTTAAAAGTTTTGTAAAAATGTCTGCAAGTTAATTTTCAGTAGAAACATGAGTGAGTTAAATTTCTCCTTTGGATACATGATCCCTTATGAAATGATGCATGATGTCTATATGTTTGGTTCTTGAATGTTGAATAGGATTTTTAGAAATATAAATAGCATTAGTGTTATCACTAAAAATTGGAATAGTGTCTATAGTTAATCCTAAATCAATTAATTATTGTTTCAACCAAAGTGCTTGTGCCACGCAACTTCCTAATGTAATGTATTTAGCTTCTGCAGTAGATAGGGCTACTGAATTTTGTTTTCGATTGGACTAAGAGACTAAATAATTTCCAATAAACTGACATATTCCAATTATTTCAAATGAAGAGCTAAACTTAGGGTACAAAATTCCTAATTTCCGAGTTCCTAACAAATATTTTAGAATCCTTTTTATTGCTATCAAATGTGATTCTTTTGGATTTGATTGAAATCTAGCACACAAACAAACACTAAACATGATATTGGGTCGGCTAGCAGTCAAGTAAAGCAAAGATCCAATAATCCCTCTAAATTTCTTTTGATCAACAGATTTTCTCTTAGGGTCCTTATCCAACTGAACTGAAGAACTCATAGGTGAACTAACAGGGTTAGCATTGTACATTTCATACTTTTTGAGGATGTCCTTAACATATTTTGATTGACTAAGAAATGTACCCTCCTCAATTTGCTTAACGCTAAATCCTAGAAAATAACTTAAATCTCTCATTAGACTCATCTCAATTTCACTACTCATTGCTTTAGAAAAATCATCAAAAAGGTTTTTATTTGAAGATCCAAAGATGTCATCCACATAAATTTGTACAATGAGTATATCCTTTCCAACTTTCTTCAAAAAGAGAGTTGTATCTTAGAAATGCAAATAGCACTAGTATTATCATAATAAATTGGAATAGTGCCTATAGTTAATCCTAAATCAATCAATTATTGTTTCAACCAAAGTACTTGTGCCACACAACTTCCTAATGCCTTGTATTCAGTTTTAGTAGTAGATAGGGCTACTGAATTTTGTTTTCTACTGGTCCAAGAGACTAAAGAATTTCCAATAAACTGACATGTTCCAGACGTTCTCTTTCTATCAATCCTACAACCTGCAAAGTCAGAATCTGAATAACCAATGATTTGAAATGAAGAGCTAAACTTAGAATATCAAATTTCTAAGTTTTGAGTTCCTAACAGATGTCGTAAAATTCTTTTTACTGCCGTCAAATGTGATTCTTTTAGATCTGATTGAAATCTTGCACAAAAAAACACTAAACATGATATCGGGCCGGCTAGCTGTCAAGTAAAGCAAAGATCCAATTATCCCTCTAAATTTCTTTTGATCAACAGATTTTCCTTTAGGGTCCTTATCCAACTAAACTTAGGAACTCATAGGCGTACTAAAAGGTTTAGCATTGTCCATTTTATACTTTTTGAGGATGTCCTTAACATACTTTGACTGACTAAGAAATGTACCCTCCTCAATTTGCTTAATGCTAAAACTTAGAAAGTAGCTTAAATCTCCCATTAGACTCATTTCAAATTCACTACTCATTATTTTAGAGAAATCATCATAAAGATTTTTATTTCAAAATCCAAAGATGATGTTATCAACATAAATTCATACAATGACTATATCCTTTCCAAATTTCTTCAAAAAGAGAGTTGTAACCACACTTCCTTTTTCAAATGATCTTTCAAGTAAGGTGCTCAACCTCTCCTACCAAGCCCTAGGTGCCTATTTCAATCCATATAATGCCTTTTTAATTTAAAAACATGATTCGGGTATTTAGAATTTTCAAAACCCGGTGGTTGTTTTACAAAAACATCTTCTTAAATTACCCCATTTAAAAAGACATTTTTTACATCCATTTGATACAATTTAAATATTCTAAAACAGGCAAAGGTTAGCAAAACCCTAATTGCTTCAAGTCTAGCTACAGGGGTAAAAGTCTCCTCAAAATCAATCCCTTCAATTTGATTATATCCCTTAGCAACTAATCTAACTTTATTTCTAATGACTACTCCTGAGTCATTTACTTTATTTTTGAATACCCACTTAGTTCCAGCTACACTTTGATCCTTTAGCCTTTGTGGTTATTTTTCAAACTTTATTTCTTACAAATTGATTTAACTCTTCTTGCATGGCCAAAATCCAAAATTCATCCGAAAATGCTTTATCAATATTAGTGGGTTTTATTGTTAAAATGAAGGCTGAATGATTGACTTATTTGTTTAATCCACGCCTAGTCCTTACACCCTCACTAGGTTAACCAATTATCAACTCCTTTGGGTGCTTTTTAGAAAATCTTAAATCTCTAGGCAAAGTGTTTTCTATATCCAAATTTTCTTTCACATTTTCTTCCAAATTTTCTTCCAAATTTATTTTATTAATCTTTTGGGAGTTATCCTCAATCTCATCTTCTATAATATTTGGCTTTTTCAAATTTTCAGATTTATCAAATACAACATGTGTGGTCTCCTCAATTATCAAAGTTCTTCTATTGAATACTCTATAAGATTTTCCAACACTGGAGTATCCAATGAAAATTCATTCATCTAATTTTGGATCAAATTTTTCTAAGACAGATTTTCTATTGTTATGTATAAACACCTTGCAACCAAAAACATGCAAATGAGATAAATTTGGTGTTCTTCTTTTTAGCAACTTATAGGGTGTTTTATTTATTTTAGATCTCACATTCAACCTATTCAGAATATAACATACAGTGCTAATCGCCTCAGCCTAAAAGTATTTAGGAAGTGAGTATTCTGCCAACATTGTTCGGGTGGCTTCTATTAATATTATGTTTTTCCTTTTGACTACCCCATTCTGCTGAGGGGTTCTAGTTGTAGAAAAATTTTGATCAATTAATTTCTCATTACAAAAATCATCAAATCCTTCATTTTCAAATTATCCTCCATAATCACTTTGTATAGTCATGATTTCACACACAAATTTTCTTTAAATCCAAGTCAAAAAATTTCTAAATTCCTCAAATGATTCACTCTTATGAAATAGAAATCTAACCCATATGAATCTTGAGTAATCATCCACAATCACAAAATCATATACCTTCACTCCTAAACATACAGTTCCAACTGGTCCAAAAAGATCCATATGCAAAATCTCCAATGGTTTACTAGTTCTAAGATCTTTATTGGATTGAAAAGAGGACTTCACTTGCTTTCTTAATTGACATGTATCACAAAGGTGGTCCTTAATAAAGTCTAGT
>NW_021319831.1:324044-345686 GCF_001605985.2 Dendrobium catenatum | reverse complement strand
TTCTCTTTGTGCCTTGCTCTAATTTGCTTGCATCATAAGTCTAGATTGCTTAACCTCATTAGTCCCCTCATATGTTATACAAAGTCTATCCCATATGTCCATTCCACTCTTGTATGTAGAAACCCGCATGTAATCTTTTGATTTAAGTGCACAAAAGAAACTGTTCAAGCATTTGGTGTTTAGTTGTGCTAAGTCACGTTCTTCTATTGTCCAGTCCACAAAAGGTATTTCAACTCTAACTCCGTCAACTGGTCTAGTTGGTTTTGTATACCTTTCATGAACTAAGATCCACATACGATAATTAAGTGACTGTAAAAATGTAGACATGCATATTTTCTAAAAATCAAAAGGAATATTGTCGAACAATGGAGGTCTAGTTATATAGTAACCCTCATGTGTATTTCGATTTCCAAATGTGGCCATCTACGTTAATAAAAAAGTAGTTTAAACTTATAATTTTGAAACAAAGCTCTGATACCATTTGTTGAAACCTGTTCACTATGAATTAGGTTGTTAAACCTAAGTTTATGTCCCAGCGGGTAACCAAGAGGGGGGGGGGGGGGGGGGGGGGGTGAATTGATATTTAAAAATTTTTACCCTCTTTTAAAATTTAAAACCGAGAATTTAATTTTAATGAATTTTATGGAAAAAGTTTTTCAACCACAAGTTAGAAACATTAAAACAAAAATAAAAACAGCGGAAAAATAGAAGACATGAAATTTATAGTGGTTCGGTCAAACACGACCTACATCCACTCTCCGGAGGCACCCTCCGAGTATTGCACTAATACCACTAGTGACTCTCCTTTTGCACCCACAGCAAGGCGGAGAAGCCTTTATAAAACTCTCTTCCACCACTAACCGGTGCGGCAGAGAACCATCGTCCTTTTACACTCTTCCCAGTGTTGGCAGAGAACCATTCGTCCTTTCACACTCTTCCAGTATAGGCAGAGAATCCTTCGTCCTTTCACACTCTCCTAGTGTGGGCAGAGAACCCTTCGGCTGTTCACACTCTCCTAGTATGGCAGAGAACCCTTCGGCTGTTCACACTCTCCAAGTGTTGGCAGAGAATCGGATCTCCTTAATAGATCTTCTTCACAAGAAATCTAGAAGGAAGAGAGAAAAGAGTGAAGTAATAAAAAACCAAAAGTAGAGACTTTTACCTTTGAGTACCAAGTGAAACCTTCACGCTCAGTAGTAAGAATTCTTCTTCAAACACTCTCTCACACTCACTCCTTGACTCTCCTTTCAATTGGCACGAAGATCAGTAGGCAAAAAGATTAAGTGACAGTTTATATTGGACTTTATATAGGAAAGACACAAAAAATCGTCCAAAAATTGCTAAAATTTAAGTATGTCAGCAGTGGATCGTCCTGTACGATTGTGGATCGTCCCGGACGATGTTAATTAATTCAGTTTGAAACGAACCCAATGTATATTGGTACGAACTGACTTCGTACACATTAATCGTCCCGTACGAACCAGGTTCGTCCGGTACGAACGGTTATACCATAGGTCGATTCTGAAAACTGCAGGAAGTTGCCAATTTTTTTTTGAGTCGGTTCGCTTCGTCCTGGGACGAATATGCGTTCGTCTGGACGAAATTTTACAGAGGCCATTTTATCCTGGCACAGATATGGATTTCGTCTAAACGAAAATTTTCCAGAGGACATTTCGTCCTGGGACGAATTGGAGTTCGTCTGGATTAACTTTTTCCAGAGAGCATTTCGTCCTGGCACGAATATAAATTTTGTCTGAACGAAAATTTTCCATAAGACATTTCGTCCTGGGATGAATTGGATTTCGTTTGGACGAAATTTTTTCAGAGAGCATTTCGTCCTGGCACGAATATAAATTTCGTATGAACGAAAATTTTCCAAAGGAGATTTCGTCCTGGACGATCAGGACTTAGAAAAATTTTCATCGCTTCCTGTTCGTTCCATTGCTCTTCTGAGGAGATAACTGACTTGATCATCCCGTACGAATTATATTCGTCCCGTACGATCCGTATAAATTTTTAAAGATCTCCTCAAGTGTGTGTGTGTTTATTAACTCAATTATAGTCACTCCCTCTCAAACATAATTCAAAGAAAAGTACAAGCTTCAATTTACAAAATATCTCATGCTGAATTTGATTTGAAGTCTTCAATACTATGGAGTTTGATTTTCCTGAAAGTGTTAGTTCACATAAGAGCAAAAACAAATCTTCCAAAAAGTGTTAGGAGATATCAACACATAAAACAATAATATTTGAAATCATTAAAACTATATAAGTTGCAAGAATGTAGAACATGCAAATAGCAACTCTCTTAACACTCTCTCCATACCGCCGGCCCCTCTTTGGCTCCACTCCATTAAGCCTCCATTAATGCCTGAATTGCATTCAATTTGGATTTCAATTTCAAAAGTTTTCCCTCCCAATTTATTCAAAATCTGATCTTAATTTTAGAATTTTGATTAAACCACATCACCCCCATCCTAACCTAACTTCTACCAAAACCTTAGCCTCCTCTCCTCCTCTCCTAGTCGCCCCTCAATTCTCCATGTGTGGCGGAACCCGAATGGAACTTTGGATTTGTGTATGACGATCGAGATCATGTTGACATCCTCTAATCGCCATTCTTTGACGTGGGCTTTGATTTCGACGACACCGTTGAAGAATACATCAATCGTATCCAATACACCTTAGTTGACGTGATCGACGAGCAAAGGTCAAAGGGACGTTGAATCATCTTTGGACGACCATCTTCCTCCACCACTCCAGCACCTTTCCAAGAATGACGATCCTAGGTTCCTTCTTCCGTCGGAGTGACCTCATTCTATTGTGGAGAGCTCTTCTTTTCCGCTAAAGCCTAGACTTTATTTGAGAGTATGGCTCCAAAGTGAAAAGCTCCCTATTTATAATCGTGATTTTTGTTTGCCATATAGTTTTACACATTCTCCTTGCATTTCTTGAACTTGTTTGTCGTTATCCGACGCTTCTTCTTGTTTTGCCTAAGCAAGTAAGACTAAGAATCCATGATCATTACCGTTGTCTATAAGTTATGAACTTTTATGTTGGGAATACTTTGTTAAATTCTCTCTTAATTTCTTAAGTAATCCTATCGTTTTACATCAATCAGCATATATGATAACAAAACCTTCCCCTCCTTCTAAGTACCATAACCGCCCGTAATTCCCTCCACCTAATACGTAACCTCCCACCAGAACATTAAAGAACGAAGAAAATTAAAATTTTTAGTTTTTACTCTGATGTTCACTAGTTTTATAGCTCCAAGGTCGTAGCCTACAAAGAATAAAAAATGGATAATTTCACATATGTCTCAATTAAAAAAAACAAGTTCAGTTTTATTATCTCTACAAAACAGTAGGAATACTTTAGTTTTTAATTTTCAACAAAAATATGGTGGAAAAAGATATTGTGCCAATTCACGGTCGCTAATATTCACGGAACGTGTGCATAACAAGGACAATAGAGAATTGGGATTATATTTATGGCTTCACACATACTTCTGGGTCTTGCAAATGCGAGTGTTGTATCTGGGATGATGGACAAGCCAAGAAGGGGGGAAGCAGCGACACTTTAGCTTGGAGCAGTTTTGTGGGAAGCATGTATCTGGAGAAACAACAGAGGGACATAATGGGAAAATTGCTACATGAGGTAAACATTTGATAGTAACAGGGAACAAAACTAGGAAGCAGCGGGAGGTATAGTGATGCAATCAAAAATAAAGGACCCTATATTTTTTGATCACAAAAAGAGAGAGACAGACTTCTACCTGACGAAAATGACTAAAGATGAGGAAGAGGGACGAACAAACTCTTACATTTCAAATTAAAGAAATAAAAAGAAATTAAAACACAAACTCGACTCGATCTCAAAGACACCCATAATGTTGCTTTGCACTTAGAGAAGAGGGATATAGGTGAGTGGCACTGCTCGGAGAGAAGAAAGAGGTTAGAATGCCCGAGAAGAAAGGTTTGGAGAGCCGCAGGTATTTCCGGTAGGGATGAGAAAGAAGGTGGGAAAGAGCCCGCAGGATTTCCCAAGCAAACCTGCAGTTATAACTTTTCCATAAAATCACATTTCATAACAATCATTTTCCAAACATAAACAACCCCATATATATATGTATAAAGGGAATACAATAGAGACACACTACATTAACTAACACAAGAAACAATAGCACCATAAACATAGAAATCCTTCCCCATGCTCACGGAAATCAACCCAAACAAGAACCGAAGCAACCACCGTGGGAAACAAGGAGGCCGCACGAAACAAGGGGCCATGGCCCTCGGGAAAGAGCCCAGGCACGGGAAAAACCAGCGGCCAGCCGAATCCAAGAGGCAAAGCACAAAAAATAATAAGCCATGGAGAAACCAAGGAGTTACCTCATGGAAACAAGCGAATTTCTTGGAATTCCAAAGGCCGGTTTGGAATTCCAAAAGACAAACATGAATACAAACTAAAAAGCATAAAAAGTAAGATAATAAATGAATTAAAATGTTAGCTAATAATGAGCAAACCCTTAGTTCAATAATATGAACTAAAGACCAGCTCTAAAATTTCAGCTCAATTTTTATTGAGCTAGTAGACTCAGTGAAGTCAAAATCTAATATTTTTGACATGAGTTGACCCCCCCCCCCCTTTGTCCATCATGATTCTCCATTCTTGAAAAACTTCGATCTCCTGATGATTAGCTTTGTTTCCTTTCGAGGAGGTGAAGAGATGGTGCTCAATTCATTGATCAAATCTCATAACTTGTGCATGATCCCATCCTCGTTCTTTCAGAAATTGATCTTATAAACGCTGCTTTTCTTTGAAGTACCTTTCTGTACGAAATGTGCATCAAGATTGATGCTTGTTACAGCTCATACTCCAAAGGATGTGTTGAACTTTTGTCGGATCCACCTATCATAGAATCTTCAATTTCATCGGACTTGTTTTCTTTAATTTTTTTGTCGTTTTTTTTGCTTTTTTGACAGACTCAAAATTTCAACTCAAAACTTAGACTCACAAAGACTCAATAGACTCTAAAAAAAACTTGACTCGACACAACTTGACAAACTCACAAACTCTGACTTGACAACAAACTTGACAACCAAAATAAATTTGACAAACTACAACTTGACAAACTACAAACCTAGGACTTCCAACTTTGCTCTGATACCAAATGATGTAATAAAAATATATATATGGGACCCTATATTTTTTGATCACAAAAGGAGAGACAGCTAATTCTACCGACGAAAATGACTAAAGATGAGGAAGAGGGTACGAACAACTCTTACATTTCAAAATTAAAGAAATAAAAAGAAATTAAAACACACAAACTCGACTCTGATCTCAAAGACACCCTAAAGTTTTTTGATGCACTTAGAGAAGAGGATACGGTGGAGTGGCACTTGCGGAAGACGAGATGGTTATGAAGCCCGAGAAGAAAGGTTGGAAAGAGCCTGCATGGATTTCTTCGAGAGGGGATGAGAAAGAAGGTGGAAAGAGCCCCAGGATTTCCAAAGCAAACCGCAGTTATTAACTTTTCCAAAAATCATTCATAACATTATATTTCAAAACATAACACATCCCCACATAATATATGTATGAAAAGGGAATACAAAAAGACACATTACATTAACTAACACAAGAAACAAAAGCACCATAAGCATGAAATCCTTTCCCCAATGCTCACGGAAATCAACCCAAACCAAGAACCGAAGCAACCACCGCGGGAACAAGGAGGCCGCACGAAACCAAGGGGCCACTGGCCTCGGGAAAAGAGTCCCAGTCAAGGTAAAACCAGCGGCCAGCCGAATTCCAAGAGGTCAAAGCACAAAAAAATAATAAGCCATGGAGGAAACCAAGAGATTTACCTCATGGAAAAAGCGAAATTCTTGGAATTCCAAAGGCCGGTTTTGGATTCCAAGAGACAAACATGAATACAAACATAAAAAAACATAAAAAGTAAGATAATAAAATGAACTAAAATGTTAGCTAATAATGAGCTAACCCTTAGTTCAATAAGTTGAAACTAAAGACCAGCTCATAAATGAGCTAAAATTATCAGCTCAATTTTGAATTGAGCTAGTAGATCAAGGAAGCCAAAAATCTAATTATTTTTGACATGAGTTGACCCCCCTTTGTCTACATTCATATAGTCATGGAAATTCCACTTCAGTTTCTGCCCGTTTTTGCTGCTTCTATTCTTCTATCAATGTGCTAAGCCATTTAAATATTTTCACAGCTATTTTTATGGAAGTATAGGTTCATGCTTCATTTTAGTTGTTCACACACACAAACACACACACACACACACATACACACACACAACACAATATATATATATATATTTATATATATATAATATTATTATATTATATATATATATATTATATAATATTATATATATATATATATATATTCGTTATTCGCTACTTGCACATCTCAAGTAATTATTTTACTCAGACTGATATTTTGGATCTCTTTTTAGCTGTCAACTCTTGAATTGAGATCATTCTTATCTTTTGAGATGGCTGTTTGCCTAATGAGCATTAATATCTCATTTGCATGACTTTAATGTGATTGAGTGTTTTGTTGTGCTTCTTCCGTTAAAATTGTTCCTCTGTGTGAAAATTCGCAGAAATATATCAATTTAATCTGTTTGATCATGGTTTGTTATCGCTGTTGCATCTCTCCGTGACTCATGCATTTTAAGTAGAAGAATATTCTTGTCTACATCTTTGTTCGTGAGCATGCTATTATGTACAAAATTTTGTTATGATCTTCTCTGCAATGCTTTTTGATGAAGATTAGTTTTTTTCGTATTTTGAGATGTTAAAAACATTTTATAACAAGATTGCCCCGGATGTATCTTTTCCGGAAGATGATTATTCTACTACGCGTTTATGTGTGTGAGAAGAGGGCCAAAAAGCTTGTGCTTGTCTTCTTTGAAGACAATCACCATAACAGGTTGGTTTTGTTTGCTTCACTTCAAATTAGCATTCAATCTTGGACGCTGAGTTTTTGGAGCTTTACATTACCTAGTGGACTTATTATTGAGTTTACTGTCTTCTAATGGTTAACACCAAATGTTACTTATTATAGAAAATAACACTTATTCGATTTACTATACTATAAAACCACGCTAGTCTTGAGACGCACAATATTAAACTTTGAAGTATCCTTTCTAAATGATTTGATAAACTCTAAATGATTTGGATGTATAATGTGTCACATACTCAGTTAGTAATGTTAATTTCGTAAATAAGAAGATTCAATGTTGTATAAGTTAATCTCTCTATTAGAACTAAGATTTCTTTTCTTAAAATTTACGTTATGAAATGCTTTTAAAATTGACTTGACTGTTTTTTGAATGCTGTGGAATTTTTTAAAATATGGGCTTGTACTAGCAATGGTAAGTGTATCTAACATGTAGTCGCATTATAGAATAGGATACATACTTCAAAGTTATTTATCGAAAATTTGACTTCACTATCTTTTTGAAATCTTTTTTTAATTAAAATATATCAAAATGTAGAATAATTCAAATCCAACAACTGATGGATTTGCTCTAAAACAAGCTTCCAGAAAATTTACATCGTTCAATACTCAATTCATGTACTTTTGTTAAAGTGTTTATGGATTAATTTCAGGATTAAATTTCACAAAAAAAGCTATCAAATAAGTATTAAATGAGCATTTAGCAAGATCTTATGAAGAAATTTATTAGCAAAGAGCATGTTCATGAATAGAAGCTTAGCTTCTCTATATTTGGGCTTGTTCGAATAAGCCGAGCTTCATTAACTGTACTCAAATTTTGTTTAATTATTCAACTAAAAGTTATTATATGGGTACAAGTTGAGTTTTTTCTTTTGATTAGATGCCTAATAAGTCCTAGAAAAATAAAGTGATGTATTTCTTTGTTTTTTTGATAAGAATGCTTTTATTTTGACAGTTTGTAGATTTTTCTACCATGATATCTCGAAGTTGCCATTGCAAATACAATTTTTCAGTAAGCAAATTAAAATTTCAAAATTTGATAATTTATTAACTAGTTGAGATGCTAATATGCTGAGATAAGCTTTTTAAAGATTTTGATGTACTTAGATTAAAAAAGTAGACAATATCTTATTTAAAGATGAAAATGTTACTATTAAAAGTTATTTATAGATTTCAGAGAATTATTTTTTGGAAGAATAATAAATAGCATAATGATGTATTTTATAAGATTGATTCAACAAAAGTGAAATCGTGTTGACTTTGAACAAGCTGAATAAAAGTAAAGCTTTATTTACAAATAAGGCACCTATTGTAATTTGGATTGTTATGAGTGATCTTGTCGTGATTTGGTTAATGAATCTTTCAATAATTTTTTGAAGACTAGAGGGTGCCAAATAATTAGTGAAGAAGCATTTTTGCTTCAACATTTAAGAACAGAAGAGTATTATGATTATGATAGTTATAGTATAATCAAATTTATGAGTCATACAATTGTGTTATGGAACATAGACAATATAATTACATCGATACTAGAGAGTCAATGTGGCTTTCTGCCAATAAGCCAATAATAGAGATGATATTTATGCCATGAAATTTAAAGGAATAATATAAAAAGTATCTTCATATGCTTTTATTGATATTGAGAATACGCTTAATTAAGTATTGCGACAACTGTTTGGTGCTCATTAAGAAAAATGTGTTTTAAGCCTATATCTTTTTTCTTTAGTGATGGATGTTCTTACTAGACATTCGCAGGAGGATGTAACCTGGTGTATGCCTTTTGCTAATGATATTCTTTTTGTTGATAAGATTATAGAGGGAGTTGATTGTAAACATGAATTAAGGAGGTCAACCTTAGAGCCTAAAGTTTTTTGCTTGAGTTGATTTAAAACCAAATACGTAGAGTGTAATTTTTGTTGTGATGGATCTAGTGGGGATTGTGATTTTGAGCAATCAAGTCATTAATAAGAGTACACATTTTAAATATCTCGGGTTTATTGTTTAAAGTGATGGTGAAATAGGTGGGGATATTATTAGTAAAATTCAAGTTAAATAGTTGAGGTGGAGGAATGCATCGGGCCTGTTGTGTGTTAGAAAAGTATACCTCAAACTTAAGGGAAAATCCTATAAGATGGTGGTGAGACGTGCAATGCTTTGGCGTAGAATGTTGGCCATTAAAAGAGAAGCATAAAGTAAAGCTAAGTGTTGTAGAGATGAGGATGCTCAAGTGGATGAGTGACTTCACTCTTAGAGATAAAATGCAAAACAAGTATGTATGTGGAAAGGTTGGAGTAGCTCTAGTGGCAGATAAGATTAGAGGTGTCGACTTGATGGTTTGGACACAAAATGTCGGCCTTCTGATGACACAATTAGCAGAGTAGATGTATTTAATTTGACCCATGTTAAGAAAGATAGAGGTAGACCTAAAAAGACTTGCTATAAATATTAGATATGATTTTTTTTTATTAAATTTAAATGAGAGTTTGATTTCTTAACGGCACAATGGAGAAAAAAGATTCATGTAGCCGACCCCACATAGTGGGATAAGGGCTTGATGTTGTTGTTGTATCGAATTCATATAATATATGTGGATCCATGCATTAATGGGAGATTGGAAAGTTAAATCTGAAATAATTTCAGATTTAATATGATTGAAGGATTTCCTAAAATAGATGTATGTTATTTAGGAATGAATTTAAAATTAAAATCCATTTGATCTTGGATTCGAAAACTTTCAAAATAAGATAGGAGCCAATTTAGGAAAGTAATGATGGTGAAATGAAATTGGAATTAAAGGATTAATTAATCAATCAATTTCGAAATTGATTAATTAATTAAATGAAAGAGGTTACAAAAAATAAGGTAATTAATGAGGATGGATTTGAAATTCTAATTAGATTCATTTGAATTTAAAATCTTTCCAAATTAATTGCAACTTAAATAAGGAAAGAGGGATTTTTTGAGGGAGGTGGGGGTAGGGAAGGAGGTGGCCGACAGTTTTGTGGAAGAGGAGGGGTTTATGGGAGAATCGCCAGGTGGAAAGTGGGGGATTTTTGTCGGCGGTCAAGAGAGAAGGAGAAAAGGATTTAGGGAAAGAAAGATACAACCGTGAGCCAAGACACATCATGCAGTTGACAGGTACTACATTGCCCTTCACCAAGGGACTTCAGGCCACGAGCCTGTACACATCCTGCGACTGGTGGAAGCTACGAATTGCTCCCACAACAATCTCACCCAAGGTTCTTCCCAAAGAACACAAGTGCAAACATAAAATTTTATTAATCATCCAACAGTTCATTACACAAGCAAGGGCCTCTATATATAGGCCTAAGAAACTAAAACAAGACACATATGCGCCGAGGGCTTACATAGGACGACCCTCTTAAATAAGAGTAAAAACGAAAAATTCATAATAAATATAAAAAAATTACAAATAACAAAATAAGATAAGGTGGAATGATCTCGGCCGTCGATCGTCGTCTCCTCCTTTGAAAATCTTCATGATCGCAACTCTAAATTGGTGTTCATTAAAGGAATTTGCCTAGAAAAAGTAGCTTTCTTTGTATGAAATAAAGTTTTGTTATTTTGAGTAACCATTTTTATCAGATAGGCCAAGAGTAGGTGGTTTATGGGTGTGGAGTACACTCATCTAAGAAATATAAAATGTAATTGCACTTCATCAACAACTGTAATGTTCCAAAAGCCCGTATTTTTGGGCATTTGGAAAGGGTTTCAACATGGTAGATAGAAAGGACTCCTTAATGTTAATCAATCCACCTCTTAGTAGGCTTGGTAGTTTGATATTGATACTCATTTCTATCCTTACATGCCCAAGAAATTGAGGGAGAACTAAATGGAATAAATCAACCTCATGGTCAAGCAATGTCTTTATCGCTTGTGCCAGTCCAAGGAAAGTTTAATTTACAGTGAGTATCTGGAGCAGTAGAGCAATTTATGTAAAGATTTTTTGGATCCTTGAAGATTAGAGATTAGGTTTATTCATACAACTGGTCATTGTATTTTGTTAAGCAACCGTGCTTGTTGTACTGACTTGGTTTTCTTATCTGACATGTGTAATTAGTTTATGTTTTAACTAAAAGTTTTTCATAATCTTGAAGTTCATGGCATTTTATCTTCATATTGAAACTCCATATCTAATATCATTTATGTTCAAAATTAAGGTTCTTCTAACCCTGACGCAAAAATTGAGTTTCATGTGTCCATAATCTGAGTATAAAATGTAAGATGTTAAAGCTTTAAAAGCATATCTGTTGAAATGAAAAATAATTAAACCGAATGTGTCTGTTTATACTTGGACATGGCCTTTACAATTTAGTTTATGGTACTTGTCATCAAAGGATGAGAACATAATAATTGATTGAATAAGTTTGATTATTCATACTCTTAGATGGTGCTTGTTAGAGTTGTATGTTTTTGCCCAACTCTAGCATGATGTAGTTATGCAATTATACAATTAATCTTACAATTGAGTTTGGTTTGAAAAAAATGTTTGAATTTTATTACAACTTTTCTCATATTCGTTTGTTTGTTTTGGTTTGGATTGTGCCTATAAAAATTTGAAATATTGAAAAAACAAGTAGCAATTTATAATCCAAAATCTTGACTAGAATTTTGATTATAAAATGGGCTCCAAGTGATTTTGGTTTGCCTTAATTTCTTGGCTAAATTTGTGACGCCTTGTATTGACCTCATGTGATTAAGCACGAAGTGTGTCAGCAGCGACAACTATTCAAACACATTTTGAACTAACTCCTATCGCAACTCTTACTAAGCATGATTGAGTGGGTAGAAGATTTATTTGTCCATATTATTAAAAAACACAACTTCTTTCATATTTATTACTACTGAAAGGCTACATAATTGAGTTTATCAAAATAAATTATGGAGCTTCTAATCAACATCATAGATAATTGATACATATGAGACATCTTTAACATACATTAGGCACTTCTTTGATACAACAAAATTGTACCACAAAATATTGAGATAAAGGATAAAACTTGATCACTTAACTATGATCCAACCTGCTTTTATCTCTCACATAAAACAACAAACATAGTAATGTTTGATGATCTATCAAGCTCAGTGTAATAAACATCAAAATAAAATATGATTTAATAATTGGTTTATGCCACAATCATAAGTAATAATTATTCCCAGTGAATGAAAATATAATTATTAAGTGTCTAATCATTCGATGTATTTTGCTACTGAAATGCTAGTTTCAATACTTGTTTTACTTTCACATTTCTATTCTTTTTTCTACCTATTATACTCTTTTTGATGTAGAACGAAAATGCAAAGATGAATTACTTTAAGGAATTTGCACACTTAATATTCCTAGAACAAATAATTATATCTTAATGGTGAATTTAAACGACGCAATAAAACACAACGAGCGGTAAGACAAGCTTAGGCCGAATCACACGCGTAAAAGTTAAGGTCAGAAAACAATCAAGTTAATTTAACGTTGCATACATGAATGGTTTCAACAATAAATCCCTATGCTAACAAGAAGATTAGTACTATGAAATGACCATCACACAGTTCTACTAAACACTAAGCTTTAGCGGAGAATAATTGGCATGATCGTCATAAATCACATTAAAAGTATAATTGATGAGTAAACTAAGGAGATAAGAGAATTGGAGGGGAGTTTACCCAAATAACCAGAAAATACGCAGTTTCCGCGGCTGTAGGAAGACTTGGGAGGAAGTAGGAGGCATTCAAGAACCCTTCCTGAAGGTGTGATCAGTGGTCTGGAATGTCCGGACAGTGTTTGAAGACCTTCTAGCGGGCTGGACAACAGGAAAACATGTGCAGATTTTCCTGGACATCAAACTACCCAGTGGGAAGTAGCTTGAACAGCTCCAATGTGGTCTAGATGGCTTCCCAAAGTGTGGACAGCAGGTTGCAAGTATTGGACAGCAGTCTGAAATTCCTAGCTGCCTTGAACAGCCTTCGAAAGTTTCTCCAATTGGTGGGACAACAAGAGAAAGGTGCGGAGCCCTCTGGACAGCAATCACAGCAGTTGGGACAGCAGCCTGGACTCGTGGAAGGCTCTGGACAACACCCATTAAGGGTCTGCCAGAATTCGGCCTGCTCCTGGTTCTGTTGGACACCTTGGACAGCAACCTGCGGCTTTCCTGGGTGCTGGTTAGCAAGGAAAATTGATGGAATAAGGAAAGGACAGCAGGTAGAAGTTTAGGGGGAGGTTGAGGACCCCGTGTAGAGAGTTTAGGGAAATCACGTTTGCATTAATTGGAAGAGAAATTTGAATTTTGACATTCCAAAACAATTCCAAATGTGGTTGGGAAGGGGCGGCTGTTAGGGGAATAAATGGGGAAGTTTAAATAGGAATTAGAGATTAGATTGATGACAGAAAAGGAATAAGGATAGGACTGGCCATAGAGAAGGATGGGAAAGCGTCTAGGTTCGATGTATGTGGTCCCCATGCAATCAATTTAATGATATGATTAAATCTGAATTAAATTCAGATTTTAGAGATTGAATTGGTTTCCAAAATAGGATTCATTAATATGAGATTAATTTGAAATTCAAATAAATTTGAATTCAAATCAAGAAGTTTTCATATTAATAGAAAGATATTTTAGGAAAGTAATTAAGAATTCAAAATCCATGAGGGATTTGGAGGGGATTAAATTTGAAATTTTGATTTCAAATTCAAAGTGGTGAGGGCTCAATGAGGAAACAACACAAACCAAGCCCAAGGAAGGGGGGGTCGACGACATGAAGAGGAGGGAGGGGATTTTGGTAAGTGTTTTATGAGTTTCCAAAACAAGCTTGGCCAACTAGGAGGGAAAATAATGAGTCCTCTAAATTGAATTTAGATTGGAATCAGAATTTGAAAACTTTCCTTAATTGGATTTTGCAAATAAGGAAAGTTTTTGAATTTTAAAATTTCCTACCTCCTTTCTTTTTTGCAAGAGCCAATTTAAGGAGTCATTATGACGATTGAAATCATCATGATGATTTGAGGTGTGGGTGGGGCCGACGGTCAAGAGAGAAGAGGCGGGTTTAGCTTTGGGTGGAGGCGGCTAGGAGCTAAGCCGGTGGGTGGGATGGTGGAAGGGGAATTTGGTGGGGATCAAGTGGTATTTTGGTGGCGGAATGAAAGTGGAGGGATGACCAGAAATCGGTGGGGAATAGACGGATATAGAATAGAAAACATAGACAAAGACCACGAGCCACGGACTCTTCCGGTGATTGGTGGGTATTGCGTTTGCTCACCTTGAGCTCTCTCTACCTTCTCTCTAGTGCACTCGCAATAAGAAGAAGACATAAAATTTCATTATTAAATCATCATCCAAAATACAAAACAACTAGCCTATAAATAGGCCTCATGAAAAGAAAAGAAATAAAAGACTAAAATGCCCTTCGGGCTACAACACTATATAAATAAATAACTCAAGATCATAGTCGTTGATCTCCGATGTCCTCATCACTTTTAAGTGTTATATAATGATTGTCTATGTTTGTTTCGTCCATAAGGTAGTGGCGTTTACTAGGTCTTTCGCCTTTGCTGGTGCAGGCCTATCCCCCACATATAACTTATTTAAACTTATTTAATATTCCCAATATCATTCATTTTTCTTAACCATCATAACATGCTGTTGTAGTCATTCATACATGAATATACTTGAATAAATTGAAATAAATGATAGGGTAAACCTAACAAATATAAATTGACAAGTATATAAAATTTTTATTATTTTCTATAGCATTGTTTAAGTATATCACCTCATTTTCCAGGACGGTCGGGTAATTTGGTTCACTTAAAGTACCGTGGCCTCTTTTACTTTTGTACAGTATTTCTACTAAACTTCCCCTCATTTAACAATAATCTTTTCTTAATTCTCTTTATTCCACCGTTTTTAGCTTTTTCCCGCCCTTCTTAATTGCTTTTAACAATTGCAGATCATTTCAAAAAATCTTTTAAAATACAAAAACAAATTTCAGCTAGTCTAACCATAACCCTATCTTTCTCCCTACTGATTTTTTTTTTTATAAATTATAAATTCTTGCCCAATTATATCAATGCAACTTTCAGCCATACAAACTTAGGAAATACTGATTTCTTCATACCACTTCAGAAATATGCATGCTGATATCTGAAGTATACATTTCAGATTTATGTAATAAAATTTCAGCAAATAATATTCCATTCCCTCTTTTGTTAACTACAGATTTTAGCCAATATTCATTTCAAAACACTATAGGCTGGATGTTGAAGTTTTTCTTACCTGCTTGAACTAGTACTAGGATCAAAAGTCTCCACAACAGCCTACAGGAGCAGCCCCAGCAAGCTCTCGTGGACCCCTCTGCTGCTCACTGCTAGCATTTGAACACTTTAGTGAGCATTTGAACACTAAATGATATAGAACAAAGTGACGAGAATGTATGAGGAATATAATAGGCAAGTGCAATAATTATATAATATTATAAGCCTAATGCTTTTTCCACTACAATCTTCCTAAGCTATCTCAGTCGTTTGGTGCAATTGATTTGTTGCATGCGGATATAAGTGGAATTGTCTGCTATGACTATTTAATTATTTTATGGAACTGAACTGTACAACACTCATTATTTGCTTAATATTAAGTTTAGTTATATCCATTTGATTAATCATAAGTTAAGAATAATTCAACTTAATTGTCTAAATTTAAATACTTAAAAAATATAGACTTCGAATAAAATAGATTTGATGCTTTATGGGTGCCTGATAAAATCAAATGTCGTGAGTCCTGGGGAAATTTTATGCCTAAATTATGCACTTACATTTAAAAAAATGGATATTATAGAGAGGCAGCAAGAGAGAGAGAGTGAGGAGGCCGATCATTAAGAGGGAATATTGGATTTTTGATTGATTTCCAATCAAAGCCAACTTAAATTAGTAAAGGGGTTCGAATTATTCTTTGATTGGAATTCAAATTGTATTGTGACTAGATTGAACGAGACTTTCCAAAAATAAGCTATGCGATTTAGGAAAGAATTGGAAGTTCAAACTTATTTGATTTTGAGTTCAAATCCTTCCCAAATTAGTAACCTATCAATTTAGAAAAGTAACAAATCTTAGAGAGGAATTGGGAGGGCTGGCGCCTAGGGCGTGGAGTGAGAGGCCGACAGCTATGGGGGTGGGGCTTGGGTTGGCCGGCAGTGAGAAGTCGTGGAGGAGGCCGGCGGTTTTGGGAAAAATAGCTTGGCCGTACGGTGGAAGGGAAGGAAAGGGAGGAGGAGAAGAAAGGATAGGGAAGAGAATAGCCGTGAACCCGGACACTTCCAAGGTTGGTGGGTGATCCTTTTCCCATTTCTAGGGATTTCTCTCCAAAGCTCTCAAGCTCTCACGAAAACACAGTTGCAAAAATTTCATTATTATTCATTCATTAACTTCAAAAGAAATATAAGGTGCTTATATATAGCCTAATACAATGACAAGGAACTAAAAGACCAAACCCCAGGGCTTACATATGACCAAACCCTTAAGTAAGGGTAAAACAAGAAATGCTAATAAAACTGATACATAAAACAAATAAATAAAATAAATCATGGGATGACTTAAAAATAGATTGGCACGATCGTGGTCGTAGATTGTCGGCCACGTCTCTGATATATTTTCGATGATCTGATGTCCCCATCAACATGTTTTAGATATCACTGGTATGTTGTTCAAAGTGATACTGAAATAGATGGGGTTATTATTAGTAGAACGACGGTTGAAGTGGAGAAATTAATTGGGCCTGTTGTGGGATATAAAAGTACCACTCAAAATTAAGGAGAAATTCGATAAGATTATGGTGAGACTTGCAATGCTTTATGATGCAAAATGTTGGCAATTAAAAGAGAAGTATAAAATTAAGTTAAGTATTGCAGAGATGAGAATGTTTATGTGGACGAGTGACTTCACTCTTAGGGATAGAATGTTAAACGAGTATATATGTGAAAAGATTGGAGTAGCTCCACTGATAGATAAGATTAAAGAGAGTTTTCTTAGATGGTTTGGTCACATAAAGCATTAGCCTTTCGACGACCCGGTTGGGAGAATAGATGTATTATATTTATTAAGAAATGTATGGTAGACCTAAAAAGATTTGGTTAGAAAGTATTAAAAATGACCTTTTTTATTATATGTGAGTATCTGACTCTTAACATAACATAATAGAGAAAAAGATTCATGTAGGCAAATCCACGTAGTGAGATAAATGTTTGATGTTGATGTTGTTGTACCCTCTAAGTCAACCAACTAATGTGAACTTATTTGACCACTGATTTAAACAAAATGGGTTGAATCAGACAATAAATTGTTTTTTTTTTTTAAATAAAAACCCCATGGAGGCTTATGCGTTGATTAAAATAGGAAATTACAGGTCCTTAAAGAACCTTTAGCTCTCTAAAAATACAGCTTTTGAAATAAAACATACGAGCCAAAGTTCTATCTATTACACAGTTAAACAACATAAAGAATATGAAACAAATTAATATGGAGAAATGACGGTAGGCTTCAAAGGAAGCAGGAAATCCATCATACCAGCCAAGCAGCTTGAAGATGAACGAACTAAACCTGCAAGAAACAACCAAAATAACCAACACAAGCAAAACAAACCACCCCATTACCAATAACCTCACGACCAAAAGGACAACAAACCCAAAAACCAACAACCGACCAAAAGATCCAACATCAACAAAATACAACCAGCAAAGACATAAGGAAAGATAAACAAAGACAAAGAACACCCCAGCCTCAAAATTCCAATGCCAAATTTGCAACAAGGACCAACAACCACAAATAGGAAAACAAAAACCAATTAGTGCTTTTTAGATTTCCTATCATGTCTTTTGCTACGACCAATAGAAAAACCTTTCTTATTGGAACACCCAACATTCAAACTATACAATTCATGAAACGCATCCACGGATCACCAAAACCATCTCCAACATCCCCGCAAGGAGCGGAGGCTTACTCATCAAGCCAATCCAAATGATCTACACTAGAATCTTTCATGTTGAAATGTGCTTTTAAAGCATCCTTAAGAAATAATTGAGATTGACACATCAAAGACATTACGATCCACCAAATTAGGATAACCACCCACATAGGGAGAAGTCACATTGGAAGGGCCGAAGCAGGCACATCCAAAGGCCTAACAGAGCATCAAGAAACATAGTTTTCACCATCAGAAACATCATCCACACCATCAACATTATAGGACAGAATGGGAGTAGCACATTGGTTAACCCCACAATTATTAAAAACCAGAACCTCATCATCTCCATTTCTTACAACAACCAAAGGCAAACTATGATTCAAAGGAGCATCATCCGCCACAACAGCCTCCCCCAAATTAAAAACACCAGAACGAATAACCACATCCTCAGTAGTATCAATACAATTATCCCTGCCAATCACCAAAGCCGACGTAAGAGAAACATTTAAATTATTTAGCACTCCCAACGGTGGCAAAACTACCCTCCCGGCCTCCACAACAATAGAATCACCAATATCCACCTGTTCCGATTCAAAAAACCGGATGAAGCAAATTACCCACATTCTCTTGAAAGGTTGATTCGCCATTATGGGCAGGAGATAACATTGGAGGAATATCCATAGCATTAGTGATTACACGTTTAGCCTCCGCTCCCGTCCCCACAGACATTGAATTGTGGTGTTCTGTAGGCATCTTTGGATTTGTGCTAAAAAAAAAAAATTGTGCTTTACCCAAAAGGATTTCTATGAGCCCAACAAATCCTTCACAAGTTTAATGTGGTGTTATTGATGGACAATAATGGAGGACGATGTGGAGGTTGCTGGTAGTGTTTGGATTAAATGTTAATGTTAATATTAATATTAATGATATTTGTATTATTAATATCATTATTTTTACTCCATATGATTTTGAGGTCAGCATCCCCAATTTAAATTGTGCTGAATTTTGTATTCTTTCGTTTTGGAATTCCTCAATGGTGATTAGAACATACCTAACACAAAGTTCATGTTTTTTCTTTGTTTCTGACATTGTTTCTATCATGCGAGTCCTTACTCATGATTTCTTAACTGAAAGTATCAAATTTTGTTTTATTCATGCTTTGTAAATAAATGCTGGGAGTAGATGTGATATTTTTGATCATATTGCTCCCTTTTTCTTGCCAATTTTTTCAACTTACAAGTTTGCATGTTTTATTGAATGTGAATGTTTAAACTTTCATATGACATGGAACAACATTTTTACTAGTTAGATCTTGACTTAAATAACATGTTAACTTTTTTGAATTTGCTTTTCCATATTATTTTGAAATGCTTGCAAGATTATAAGAAGCTGAACCAACTAAGAAGTTTTCAGACATTCAACCATGCATGTCCAACTCAGTATGAATGTGTACACCTGTTTATGTGTAATAACCATTTGCTTGGTCAATACGATTGTTATTTCAAGTGGCGACCATCGTATAGTCTGTTATTGTGTTCCCTTGTATTTCTGAATTTAAACCCTTTGTTTGTAGAAAATATCATATATATTTTTCTGAAGATTATTGTCTAGTGAAAATGTTTGTTGCCTTCCTGCTTTATTCTCCAATTTTTTGCTCAACTTTTTTTTGTTCTTACCTTGATTTCCTATTGTACATTCCACTTTTGGTTTATTTTGCTTTATTGAGGGTATTTTGATGATGATATGAGCGTGAATGAGGGAACTAACGAATTTTTTGATACAAATCTTGAAAGACATAAAAGATGCAATGAATTCACATTTTTTTTTCAACTTTTGGTATGCTACTTCATAATTGCTAAAATAGTGTCATTTCTTCTTGTAAAGTTCATCAAATATTTAGTACTTGTTATTTGATTGTTGAACAGGTAAATGCATTGTTTAAGGATACATCACTTAGTCGTCATAGATATGAAAGTGCTCCATCTGATGAAGCGGTTGAAGCCATTGGTTCTATTTGTGCTTTCCTGCATGTGAAATTCAATACATTGCCTTCTGAACGTATCTTGACTTTGCTTGCTTATGGAACTGATCTTGTTCTTATAATCTGGAGTTTTATTAAGTATTGTCAAGAAAATAAAACATGGCCACTTTTTACAAAACTTACTGCATATATTCTTGATGTTTCTTCACGCTGGCTATTATCTTTGGCTGTTTTCTGTCCCGTGTATAAGTAAGTATTCTTGTTTCTCAATAATGTTTTTCTTCACAAGCGTAACATCTTTAGAAATCTAATCTGTTTAGGTATTGTGTATGCTCTCAGAGCCATCCCTTCTTATGTTTTATGGAAAGGGTATTAAGTCTGTCTGTTAAACATTTAATCTTAAGCTCATTCAGGTATATGCTGACAATCATGGACAATGAGGAATTCTTTGAGCAGGAAAGACCAATATCCTTGAGTGATACTAGGCTCTTAGTTATCATATGAAAACAGGTATGGTATACATTGCAAAATTAATCCATCACTTATTTTGTGTGTGTTTGACATTTTTCTTTTTAATGTGAATTATTATCAATAGCCTAGTTTTCTGCAATACAATCAAAAACAAATTACAAAGCTAACATATCTTTGGTTTTTTTCAATTATGCTTCTGCAATCTTCTTATGCAGGCTTCATGGCAAGTGTTTTGGGTGGTACCTGCTACTATGTCTTCTCTGAAACTTGGAACTGATTTCTTTGCCAATAAGTTCTCAGTTGAAACAATATGAACTAGAGCTCGTGCTATGATATCTGAACTCTTGAACCATGTATATCTTCAGAATGCTCAGCTATTTTCTCTTGTTAATTGAGAATTAGATAGTTGTGATGAAGTTTTTTTTTGCATTTTTTTCTGAATCATAACTACTTCAGTTTCTTGCCTATGTTGTATCACTGAATCATTTTAAGTTTTTCAATATCTAAGTGATACAAATCATGTCAAATGAATCATATCTATTTATTACTCAGCAGCCACTTTGAATGCTATGATGCTTTTTTGCTAGCTCTTGCATGTAGTGGCTTTGTGAAGCTCTTTGTCTGCTTATCTTGTTAATGAAGCAAATCTCAATGTTACAAAATGCTTATTTACTTTTTTGTTGTTTTTTTCTACAGTTGCAAGATTGGAACAATAGAAGGTCGTTCACCTCAGCTAGTGATTTTCATGCTTTTGAAGCAAGCAGTGAAGCTTTTGTAGGTCATGCAAAATTGATTATTGATAATACCTTTTCTTTGCTTAAATATTTGTTTCTCACAGTGGTGATTTTTATGCAGGCGCTAACTGAAAATAGTAGAGCATCCGAGTTACTAAAACAGGTTCCGTTTTAGGTACCATTTACAAGCAGGGTTAAAATATTCAATGTGAGAACAACCACTCCACACCTTCCCAAACATGCCCGCACACGCATAAGTGATGTCATCTCTAGGGCCACTTGAACTTATAATTTTATTACGAATAGTCCAATTGATCTTTTTTATAAGATGGACTTATTGATGGGGACATCTATGCATGGAAAGCTTATCATAGAAGGGGCCGTAGATCGACGGCCACATTTGAGTCGTTATATTATTAGTTGTTATGTGTGTTGTATGTGATTTAATTTAGTTTGTGAACTTTTCCTTAATGTTATGTTATAAGCCCAAGGA
>NW_021319831.1:305084-320946 GCF_001605985.2 Dendrobium catenatum | reverse complement strand
CAGCCCATAGTCGATTTGGAGACTTTAAACTTATTCATAATCTCTTGCCAAAGTAAATAATGCTCAGAAATGGAATGTCCAGGAACGAACGCAGCCTGTTCCTCCGAAATGAGGCTTGGAAGCAAGCCCTTCATCCGATTCACCAGGAGCTTAGCAACAATCTTATAAAAAGTTTGGCACAAACTTATAGGCCGGAAATTGGACGGCCGAGTCGGGTGGTCAATTTTCGGCAGCAGAACCACCACCGTATCCTTCCACCCGGGGTCCATAATACCCGTCGAGAAGAATTCCAAGCACGCCGCCGTGACTTGGTCCCCAACAATACTCCAGTATGCTTTGATGAAGGAAGCCGTCACCCCATCCCTGCCCGGTGCACGGTTCGGTCCAAGCTCCCGAACAACCGCCCAAACCTCCTCTGTCGTGACATCCCTGACAATCCTTTCTGCAGCGTCCGCCAAAATAGCCATATGAGAGTCAAAGCATGGCCACCCAATCTCCGAAACAGGAACACTACACCATTTTTGCTCAAAAAATCTGTGGATAACCCCCATAACATCAGCCTGTTCAGACACAGTGTTACCATCCGGGTCCTTGATCTGATTGATCAAGTTAGACCTCCGTCGAGCCGAGGCCATCGAGTGGAAGAAGCGAGTGTTGTCATCTCCTTCTTCAATCCATTTCACCTTCGCACGCTGTCTCCACCACACAGCAAGACGGCCAAGGGTAGAGTTCAACAATTGGACTTTATACCTCAATGCCTCATATTGAACCTCCGAAAGTCCCGCAGGAGAGCACGCCACCTCCTGCAGATCCTTGATTTCCTTGTCTAAATCATCCTTGAGTTGGATGAGCGTCTTAAGCTTGTTCTTACTCCAGAAGTAGAGTGCCTTCAGTGACCTATTACATTTCCTTTGCAGCTTACAGGCCTCCGAACCGGTATCTTGGACCTTCCATTTGTCCGCCACTAATTGCCACGCCTTAGGAAACCCAATCCACGCATCCTCGAATTTTATCCAGAAAGAAGGAACCCTTCGTTGCTGCTCCGCTGTTGAGCACAGGATGGGGCAATGATCTGAGGCAAGCCTCGTCAGGTGAGTAACCCGCAGCTCCTGGAACACATCCAAAATCGACGAGCTGATCAGAAATCTATCGAGCCGGGAAGAAATCCTGCTCCTAGCATCCTTATTATTCGTTCAGGTAAACGCAGGGCCAGTGAAGCCAGGGTCAACCAGGCCATTGGTGTGCATAAATTCCCCCATCTCACCAGCAGCGGCAGTGTAGCTAAATGGGCGCTCGCCCTTTTTCTCCGCCTGAGATAAGATACAGTTAAAGTCGCCCCCCACCACAAGGGGAGAGTCAACCGAGTGGTGTTGGGTAATATCCTCCCAAACCGCACGCCTAGCGTGCCAGTCCTTGTCAGCATAGACAATGGCCATTTCCCAAGAGATAGCATTAGAGTCGCGGTATAACCCCATGATACACTGATTAGATTGGAAGAGAACCTGGAATGCACCCGACGCACATTTCCATGCCACAAGAATGCCGCCCGACCTCCCAACCGAGGGCTGAAAGCAAAAGTCCCAATTCCTTCCAACCAGCCTATCAATGTCCGTTCTCGAAAAAGATTCGATTTTTTTCTCCACAAGGCCCACCAAGCTCACATCCCGAACCCCAATGAGGTGCCGTAAGTAATTACCCGTCTCCTTCTTACGGGCACCTCGGCAATTCCAACAGATGATGTTAAACATTAACAACCAAAGGGGAAGCGTCCCCGCCGCAAAAAGCTTCCGAATACATTTCCTGCCATTGTGCAGCGAACTCCTTGTCCAGTTTGCCAGCAACAAACTTATCAATGACATTAACTCCCTCTCCTACCGAGGTAGGAGCCACTTTAACGGCTGAAACTTTGTTCCTCCTGACTCCCGGAAGATTTTGTAAGGGGCCCAGATGGCTTAACTCCTTGGCACGTCGCTCTTTGGTAGTTCTAGATTGCACGTCTTTTGTCTTGGACACTTGAGCCTTGCCCGCAGAGAACTTCAGAACCTTGGGTACAAGACCCTGAGCTGGAGACATCTCCCTGTCCCGATTACGACGTTCCCTCCTGGGTTGACGAGCTGTCTCCCCCATCTCTTCCAACTGCATAGACGTGCTAGCATCCTTTTCAGGCACAATGCCACTGGCCCCAAGAACAGCATCCCCACCAGACGCCGTGCCGTTCCCACTGACCAATCCAACCGATGGGATGCCACCCGGAGAGATTCCCGAACCCAAAACATGAGGGTTCACCAGTAAACCACGCTCCTTACCATCACAAGCACCCCGATCACCGACCGGCTGCCCATAGGTATCAGCACATTCCATGGGTATTGGTCGCATCAGAACCCCTTCCTTGTCCCTACCACCAGGGGTCTCCTCCACAGCCTGAACAACCGGCTCTTTATGCTGTTTTTTTTCCTCCTTCCAAGCCACATTCCGGGGTGTCCAACGTCCCATACTGGACTTCTCACCACCTACAGTAGGTGGCAAGGCACCCCCTGTCGTCTTAGCTGGTCGCCTTCTCCTCGTTACAATGGTCCATTCACCCCGGTCTTTGTCAATACCATCGTCACTCCTCCTATCAGCCTCATGGACTCCAGTGTTCAGGTTCGCCTCACCACCCCGATCGACCACCATATTCGTTTCATTTCCACTGCACGATTGCTCCGGGATCTCCCTAGAGGGGGCGACCACAGGAACAGGTGTAGGAAGTTCCCTGCAACTATCAGCCCTATGACCAACTTTGCCACAGCCCACACAGATCAAGGGAATCCCTTCATACTCAATTGGTTGGAAGAAGTTCCCCCCCAAACCTTGAGCCCACACACCCTTCGGAAGACACTTGGAGAGATCCAGCCGCACACAAACTCGTGCAAATGCACATCGATTCCACATTCTAGTCTGTTCATCCATGAAAAGCGGTTCGCCAATTCCGGCAGCAAGTTTTGCCAAATTGGCTTCGTCCCAGTACTCAAGCGGCAAATTTGGGAGGCGGATCCAAACCGGTGATGTAAACCTCCTCGATGGGCTTGACGCCGCACTAGCGCTCCATTGTTCAACTCCAATGATTTGACCAGCAACATACCAAAGACCTCCGATCAGGACATTATCCCTGGCTTCGACATTATCAAACCAGCAAAGGAAAAAATCCGCCCCCATAGGGGTGATTTGCGTAAGCCCAAGGTGCCCCCATTTGCGTTGTAGCTCCTCCTGGACAACCCAGAATGGTACACGTCATCCCAGCAAGCTACCAACAAGTGCCCGGCTTAATTTTTGGATGTTTCCACGAGCTTTGTCCAGGTCCAACTTCACCAGGCCGTCTCCCCTAAGAAAGTTACTCACATCTTCCTTGAGGTTCAAGGCCACAGGCAAGGCCTTTTTCCAGACATTGGGTACCGGTTTTGAGCTGCCATCCGCATTCCTAGCAGTCCTTCCTCAGTTCTGATTCCCACGACTAGCCGCAGAGGCCAATCCTCGAACACCTTGCGGGCGCACCGTAGCCTCAGGTTGGCCACCGTCCAGAGCAGCATTCCGCCCATCCCAGGGAGCAGGACCTTTCGCTTTGTCCTCACCCCCAGTCGTAGGGCCGTGGCCACTACAAAAATTAGGAGGTAGTTTACCCCCCTCCCCATTACTACCGAGAGTCAATCCAGCATCCTTTTCGCCAACCTTGCATAGATCCTGAATCCGACTTAGTTTACCAAACGTAAACCTTGGAAGTTCAGGCTTCACCGTGGGGTTATCCACCGTCATACCCACCATAGGGGGCAGAACCGCACGAGTCGGCACAACAATCCCACTCTGCGGTCCCCTCGGTCCTCCAGCAACTAAAGCATCAGCTCCAGCCGCGATCACACAGGAAACATCCATAGCATTTCCCATTTCAGTGCTGGCTTTGATCTCCATCAGGAACTCCTCCGCCTCAGGACCCCCCAATATTTCCATTCCCGCACCCGGCACACTGGTGCCCTCATGCTCCATGTCATGGTCAGCCATAACCACCTCCGACGCCTCCCTTCCATCCATAGTACGAGCAGAGGTAACACCATCAGGTGTGGAACTCACCAGACGACCCCCCTGTCCGTCACCCCCATTTCCAGCTAGCGGACCCTTCGGCCCTTCTTCACCTCCCTCCACCATAACGGAGGAGTATGCCACCACCTTGGTGACATTTGCAGTGAGACCCGAGCTCTCCATCTTCGTCCCCTTCGCCTTGACCAGGGATTTAGCATAAACCAGCTCCTTCCTGGCCGCCCCAGTTTCCACTGAGCCATTCAACCTAGACAAAGGAGATCTCACCTCTCCCGTAAGGTCAGTAGAAGAAACCGAGATCAAGTCCCCAGATCTGCTCCCAGCATTACTTTGCCCCCCATCACGCCGACTCGACCTAGTCTCCGCACCCTTTCCCTCCGTAGAACTCCTCCCACCTCCGCTCCGATGAGGATGACGAGGGGAGGCCGTCCTGTTTGGGAGAGAGAGAGAGAGAGAGAGAGAGAGAGAGAGAGAGAGAGAGAGAGAGAGAGAGAGAGAGAGAGAGAGAAGGGAAAGTGGGAGAGGGAGAGAGAGAGAGAGTTGAACTTCTGCATTTGCATTCATCAAAAAACTAATACGAACATGTAAAGTAAAAAAGGCAACATGCCCCTTAAACAAAAGATAAACTACTATCATCCTCAAGAATATCAAAAAATTCTTAAGGAATAACATTATTAACCTCTCCTATATCCCAACAAAAAGATCTATCTATAGCTCTATGAGCACAGAAGTGTGCTGCTCTATTAAACCTCCTGAAAGTATGCACAAACACCACTTGTTGGAATAACTTCATCCAGTTCCATCTATCCCACTCTTCAGACTGTTGTTTCCATAGTTCTCTACATTTAAAATCCTGCATATACTTGATAACACTTTTGTCTCCCTCAATAATCACCCCCTTAAGATCAAACATCCTATCCTCAAGTAACTTGTCAATATAATGCAAAGCCATCATCTCCACACGAGTAGAATCCCAGTGGCTTATACTCCAACCATCTGCCACAATCAATTTCCCATAGCTGTCCCGAATTACCATCCCTATTCCTCCTGCATTTGAACGAAGCAAAGCACAATCCAAATTGATCTTCAACCATCCTGTAGGGGGGGGGGGGGACACCAAGAAGAGGATGAAGACAATCCATAGGATTGAACAGAGTCCCGTTGCTCCAGGTGGAATAATTGACAATTTTGATTCATGCTTTCAAGTATATTAGCTGCCATAAAAACAGGAGAATGGCTTTCCTTCTCATGCTTAATTGCATTCCTGTTCAGCCAACTGTTATAAAAAGTAAGACAGTAAAGATAAATACCAGTATCATTACAATTAGCATTCCTCTCTAACGCCATCTGCAATTCATCAAAAGAAGTTAACCGAGGTGTATAAAATCCCCATCCGTCCAGAATTTCCAATATCTCCAATAGCTGCTTGCACTCAATTGTGATATGACTCAAATCTTCTAACAAACCACATCTAACCGGACAGTTCACATTAACCTCAAAGCCCCGAGCGTGTAACCAGCAATTAGTAGGAACTATGTTTTTGAAAATCCTCCACCAAAACAAACGCTCCCTAGGCCTTAGTCCCACTTTTAAGATTACATAGCTTGGATCATCTTCTTCCAAGAACCTGTATTATAAACCATAGCTGAAACCGTAGAACCAATGGGGATTTTCATCAGCTCAAGTGAATCTTCATCCATATCTTTCCAGATTTTGATTTCCACAATTTTATCAACAAGGGCTTCTCCAAAATACAACAGCAGTTTTTGCACATTCCAATCCCCAGATTGTGTGATCAGTTCCGACACAGAGAGATCTTCAACTGCTGCTATGTCACAAAACGTTGGCCACAACGATATAGCTCTGTCCCAGATCCAAATATGGTTTAGAATGTCAATATTGCTTCCATTAAACACCTTCCATCTAACACAACAGCCCAAACTTACGGCACCATTACATATGAGCTTCCATACAGCCGAGTCTCCACGTTTAAAATCCTCCACCCATGGCCACCCTCCATACTTTTGCTCCATACACTTATGCAACAAACCTGACGGTTTGTTGATATACTCCCATGCAATCCTGGCTCTAAGAGGGCCAACCCAATCAACATTTGCATGAAACCCAAGTCCTCCCATCCTCCTTGGTCTCGAAACCATTTTCCATGATGCATAATGGATACCTTTATGATTAGCATCAGCATCCCGAAGGAAACTTCTGCAAATGTTTTCCACTTCATTTAAAATACCTCTTGGAACTAAAGTATGAGTCACCAAATAAACATAAGAGGGAATCAGAACTGAATTTATCAAAGTGACTCTACCTGCCATAGATAGGTGTCTAACACCCCATGCCAATGTTTTAACCCGAGCTTGCTGCAGCAAAGGGGCAAAATCTTTCGTTGTGAGTCTTCTCAAAGCAAACTTGATACCCAAGTATTCCATTTCTTCAACCTTCCTGCATCTAGTAATTTTTGCAAGTCGAGATCTTGTAGAAGAGGAAGTTGATCTGCTGAACAATATAGCTGATTTACATCTATTAACCTTCTGTCCAGTCCACGAGCAATAGTCCTCCAGAATGGAAGACACCTTCACATTTGGGATTCATGCACCTGCAAAAACTAAAATATCGTCAGCATAAAGAAGGTGGGAGACAGGAGGTCCCCCCTACTTATTGGAACACCCAGCTCCTTGAAGTTCTGATGGATATGTGCAGAGAGCAGCTCAGAACAGAGAATAAACAGATAAGGTGATAATGGGCATCCCTGACGAAACCCACATTCAGCCATGATCCCCTCAGTTAATTGGCCATTTATGAGAATCAAGAATTTAGGATCTTGTACACAGCTCATTACCCAAGAGCTAAATCTGGGGGGAATCCCATATGACTCAGCACCAGCTCCAAAGTTCTCCAACTCATCTTGTCATAAGCCTGCTCCATATCCACTTTCAATGCTAACATCCCTTTAGCTGATTTAGAAACTTTGAACTTATTCATAATTTCTTGTCCCAACAAGCAATGGTTAGAGATTGAACGCCCCTGAACAAAGCCTGTTAAAGGAGTTAACACGCTCGAGGGCGGGTAGGTATCCCATTGCCCCGGCAGCCGAATAAGCACCACCATCACTCTAAGACATGAACAGGGGTAGGGCCGCATTGTTCCTCAAAGGGGACGAAGTCCCCGCCAGTGTCATCTTGAAGGTTCTTCCGCCTCTTGCGGGGTAGAGTGGCAATCGGCCCCAGCTGTAACAACTGTTTCTCCAAGAAAGTCATAGGTGCCTTGGATGGACGCTTAGAAAGATTAACCTCCACGGAGGAAGAGTTATAGGCAGTCCGCTCAGCAGTGAAGACAACTTTGCGGTCCTTAGAATGGTGGCTGCTCGAGTTGACCATCCTATTGGAAACCGCCTCCATTTGCTTGAGTTGATCCCGGTCATCTTGAGATTGCATACCCGGCCTGCTAGGCTGCACATTCAGCCGTGAGGGCTCTGTGGGAGGAGGCAGCGTGCTGTTCCGAGCCTCACCAAGGCGTCCCACGTCAAGAGAAGGCTGCTGGTCAGCCGATTTAGACTTGCCTTTCCTCTTACAGGTCACCAAATTCCAGGTCCCATAGGAGACGTCTTCCGGATCCTCGCAGCAGGGCGGCTCCTCCCGAGGCTGCACCAGCGGGTGTGAAATGGGGACGGTCATGTCCACCTTCTCCGGTTATTTTCTCGATTGCCGATCCTCTTGTTTGGTGGATGGGGGCTGGTTTTGGATCGGAGTCTTCGAGTGGCAGTACCCCCTCTCGTGGCCAATGTATCCACACAATCAAAGCAAAAATTGGTAAGGCCCTCATACTCAACTTTTTGAAAAAGCCGACCATGAATGCCATTGATCCAAATTCCTGGGAGTAGACGTTGGGATAGGTCAATACGGACACAGATCCGAGCGTAAGATGATCTCCCCCAAGTGCCCGTGAGAGAGTCCATCCATAAGGGGTCTCCAATCATATTAGCCATCCGGTTGATGTTTTCAATGTCCCAATACATAAGGGGAAGCTGCGGTAGGCGAACCCAAATAGGTGAGTGCAGTCCATGGAGCGAGTTGGGCGAGGCGTTTGGGGACCATTTGTCCATGCCGATAATGTTTTCGGCCACAATCCAAGGCCCCCCCTAGAGCACAGCATCCCTCGCCTCCGAGCTTTGGAAGAGGCATATGAACGAATTGGGAGCTATGGTGATTAGCTCAAATTCCCCAAAGTGGAACCATCTACGCTTAAGCTCGCTGAGAAGGTAGGGAAAAGCAACGCGTCTCCCCATCACTTTGGCAACGATAGCACGGTCGAGTTTAGCTATGTTACTATGCACCGCATCAGCTTTTAGGTCCATAATCTTACCATCCTTAGCCATGAACGAGTCTTTACTCAATCTGGACAATGGAACAAGTTGCAACTTGTTCCAGGCGAAGGGACTAGAAGGCGAACCACCCCTTGGCAACACCTTTGCCATGACGGGTTGAACCTGAGGGGTAGCAGTAGCCAGAACAGCAGCGGCATTACCACAAACAGTGGAAGGGCATGAAGCTGGGTTAGTCAGATGAGAGACACTTGTATCTAGGGGAGGATCACACCTAGTTCTATCAGCAATTCCCATAGCATCACCTGCAATGAGACCTAAATCCACACCATTTTCGACCAGCTGAGGGCTATCCTGTAGCTCAGAACAATCCGCCCAGGAGGGGGCTTCACGCACTGCCGGACAAACTGCAGCCGCTAAGGCCTGTAGCTGGAGCTCGGCACGGCCGTCCAGATCAGCATCCATGTCCGTGTGAGAGCCCGAGGCCTCCCCTGATTCCTCCATATCGCTGGCCTCACCATCCTCCCGATCGGAAGCAGTCAAGGTCCCCCGCTCAGATCCCGCACTCTCCATTCTTTCGTGCTCCATATCCGAGATGTTGTCACGAGGGGAGCCCATCTCGGAGCTGTTGCGGCTGGCAGCCTTAGGCAGAACCCGAGCACTAGTCCTCGGCGGGGACATTCCGATAGTATTCATTATCAGCTCCCGAACCGCAGCTGGTTTGGCATTTAGCGAAGCAATTCCCGGTGAGAACATCCCGTCGGGCTTAGTGAACTTCGTAACATGCAGCTCTTCAGTAGCAGCCTCCTTGTCCTTGAGAACAACGGCCTTACCCGGGCTTTGGGTGTTCTCCTTGCCCGACCTAGTCGGGACAAAGGGCTTTGGCTCTTTCGCCTCAATAACACCAGGGGGAGCAGCTCCCTTCACCAAGGCAGCCGATTTGGACGAGAAAATCGCCTTACCCTTGGCCGTCGTGGGCTCACCACCAACGGCCTCCTCATCAGCCAGCACAAGCCACCGGTTACCATTCTTCCTCTCCTTCTTGCCGCCGCCTCTTCCTCCATCAAACCCCCCATTTGGAGGAGGTGACCTAAGGCCACCCCCTCTAGCCATCCCAGAGCCTCTCTCTCTAAAACACTCTAGTGAGAGAAAGAAAAGGGATCAAATGAGAGCATAGAGAGAGAGAGAGAGAGAGAGAGAGAGAGAGAGAGAGCTGAACGGGTGCATTTGCATTAATATAACAAAGACTAGTTACATGTGAAGGTAAACCTATGACTGTCGTCCCTTAACAACGACAAAAAGGTTAAGAGGACATTGACAGCATTTTCATCCCAAAAAACAAAATTCTCAGATAAAGCAAAATTGGCACAGAAATCAGCAGGGCGATTACTGTCCCTATGAGTATACCTAAAGATCACTTGTTTAAAATTAAGCAAAAAAGTAAGGTCAGGACCCTCAAAATTGTAATGCGCCTTGTGATGCCAGTCGTGCAGGTGTTGGAGCCATCGAATAGCATTTGAACAGTCCCCCTCAATGACAATACCCTCGAGATCAAACATCCACTCTCGAAGGACCTCCCGGATCGCCGTCACCGCATACACCTCCGCCTGAAAAGCGTCCCAGTGCTCGAACCGCTTCCCAGCCGCCGCGATGAAAGAACTCGCAAAATTCCGAACCACCACCCCGATTCCGGCCAAACAGGACGGCCTCACCGCCGCGTCGACATTGAACTTCAACCAACTTGGAGGAGGGGGGCACCAACACCGAATAGAAGACAGCCCAGAAGGCTGGGGGTAGCTCCATTGCTCCAGAATCGTCCTCAGATGAGTCTGCGGCAGTAACGACAGGACCGTAGCGGCAATAATCGAAGGTGGGCGGGACGTCCCAGTATGCTTCAGATCGTTCCTGGCACGCCACACATGGTAGACTGTGTAACAGTAGATAGTCCCCATGCTTTGATTGGACTCGGCCAGAACAGCCAATCCTCCATCGCCGCCGCGAAGGAGTCAAATTGGGGCAGAGCAAAGCCCCACTTACCTAGGATATTCATCACCTTCCTCAGCATATGGCATTGAGTGATACAATGCTCAATATTTTCCTCCAAGGCGCACCCCCACGGACACAAACGAGTGCTCGAAAGCCCCCTCCGGCAAAGCCACACATTGTTGGGAATAGCATTCCGAAGAAGCCGCCACCAATGAAAATTCTCGCGCGGGTGTAACTTCAGCTTGTGCAGCTAGCCAAAGTCGCAGCCAGGTCCCTGAACTTTGCACCGATACGCTACCGCCGAGAGCGACGAGCCGAAACAAGACTTAGTGAGCTCCGGTGTATCAGACCCCTCCCCAGAATTCGTGTAAATCTCCAAGATGCGTTGCGCCATAATTGGGCCAAAACAGCGAATCACCATTTCCACATTCCACTCCAACGAATCCGTCAAAAGGTTGCAGACACGAGCATCATCCACCTCCTCCACATTGACAAACGTTGGCCACCCTTCAATCTTACGGTCCAGAATCCAGCAATCCTGGAGAATTCTAATGCGACGACCATCCTCGATACGCCATCGAAGAATTGACGACAGAGCATCGGCCCCCTCCCGGATGATTCTCTAAGGAGAGGAGCACCTGGGGGTCTGAGAAAGCTGCCAGAGGTCAGGGCCGTACTTGGTAGTCACGACCTTGTGAAGAAGAGTATTAGGCTCGTTGATAACCGTCCAGGCAAGCCGAGCACGAAGGGGGCCACGCCAAACTGATAAATCATGGAAACCGATCCCCCCTGGTCACGCGATAAGCAGAGTTCACTCCATCCCATATAGTGCATGCCCTTACTATTGGAGTCCTTCTGCCAAAGAAACCTCAGTCCGAGCTTCTCGATAGAGTTGAGCACACCACTCGGCACCTCCGTATGCGCTAGAAGGTACGCAGGGATAATAAGCAGTGCGGAGCGAATCAACAGAGCACGACCTGCATACGAAAGGTGCTTTTTCCCCCAAATATTCGTCTTGTCATGTGCACTCCGAACAACCTTAGCAAAATCCGCCACCTACAGTTTTCGCATAACCAGCGGAATCCCCAAATAGTCGAAATGGTCCACACGGCGGTAACCCACCGCCCTGGCAATCATCCGCTGTTTCCACTTGGGGCAGCGTTTGTTAAAAAGGATCGCCGATTTATCCTTGTTAACGCACTGCCCTGTCCAGCCACCGTAATCCCCAAGGATATTCATAATACGGGCAACATTATGCCTGGAAGCCTCCGCGAACACCAGGATATCGTCCGCATACAGCAGGTGCGAAATTTTCTCGGCATTGGGGACAATGCGGATTCCCAAATGATCACCACGTTGCCTGAACGCCCAAGGTAAGGGGACAACGGGCACCCCTGCCGGAGCCCGCTCAAAGCCTGAATCCAAGGAGACCGAGTGCCGTTAATCACCAGCAAAAAACGAGGCCGCACAATGCACATCATGATCCACTGAATAATGCGGTCAGGGAACCCAAATCGAAACAACACCTGCTGCAGCGTCTCCCAAGCCAGGCAGTCATACGCCTGGGTCATGTCGATCTTCAGCGCCATCATACCCGCACGTTGAAACGAGTGTTGGAATTTTCACATCATCTCCTGCGCAACGAGCCCATGGCTAGAGATGGATCTCCCCGGAACAAAGGCACCCTGTTCTTCGCTAATAATGTTGCCAAGCACAGGCTTAATTCTGTTGATAAGGATCTTAGCCACAACCTTATAGAAGGATTGGCACAAGCTGATGGGTCGAAATTTTGACGGAGTGTCCGCATTTGTCGACTTGGGCAGCAGAACGACCAAGGTGTCCTTCTAGCTTTCACACATAGAATTAGAGCAGAAAAAATGGAGGATAGCACGAGTAATGTCGCATTTAATAATATCCCAGTAGAATTTGAGAAAGGAAACAGTAATACCGTCCATCCCCGGGGCGCGGTTGTTACCCATGCTGAAAATAGCATTTCGGACCTCCAAATCCGAGACATCAACCTCCAGCTCCCTGCGAAGATACTCCGGAACAACCTCATTCTGCTGGAACAGAGGCCAATTATCCAGCCTGACCACTCTGTCTTTCCACTTGAGCCGAAACAAGTCCATAAACTCCTCTTGGATACAGTTCTGCTCAGACGTGCGTTCCCCATCACTGCGCTGAATCTCCAGAATACAGTTCCCTCACCGCCGCGTCGACGCAAATGCGTGGAAGAAATGGGAATTGGAGTCACCCTCCTCGATCCAGCGGGCCTTAGCACGTTGTCTCCACCGCATCGCCAACCTAGCCAGGGTAGAGTTGAGTTCAGCAGCCGCCCGCCGCAATTCAACATCCTGCACAGGGCTAAGCCCCTCTGGGGTGCATTCCAAGAGCTGGAGTTCGCCGATCCGAGCCTCAAGCGACACCTTTAACTCATCCAGCTCCTTCATGCGATTCCGGCTACAAAAGAAAAGCCCACGCAGCGTTCTCGAACACTTACGGTTGAGCACCTCATCCGGCCGACCAAAATCATTCTTCGTCCACAGCTTCTGTACCAGCTTCCACGTAGCAGGGTAAGTTCGCCACGTATCTTCAAAACGGATCCTGCGACAACCAGAACTCGGAGTGACACATGCCAATCTCAACAGCAGGGGGCAATGGTCCGACACAACGCGGAGCATATGCCGAACCAAAGCCAAAGGAGCCAGCTGAATGTCAACGGAGTTCATCAGAACCCGATCGAGTCGCACCCAGATTTTACTATTCCCAGTCTTGTTGTTCGACCAAGTATAGTTCGGGCCAATGAACCCCAAGTCATGAAGGTCATTATCAATCAGAAAGGCCGCCATCTCTTGAGCGCCAACAGGAAAGCCAAATCTTCTGCCTCCCTTCTTCTCACATTGATCCAAACAATAGTTGAAATCCCCGCCCACAATCACCGGGAGTTCATCATCAATACACGAGCTCAGGACTTCCCATAAGCCCCGTCTAGTGTGATAATCCTTGCCGGCGTACACAACCGCCAGACACCACTTCTCACTGGTAGGGAACACCAAGTGCCCCACCAGCGCCTGATCGAACATCCTAACCATCTCAAACTGAATTTTATCATTCCTCCACAACGCAAGCAAACCGCCCGATCTCCCACTAGCATGGAAATGAACAAAGTCCCAACAAGGGCCAATAAGAGCATCCACATCCTTTCTGGACATATCCTCAACCATCGTTTCCACTAAACCAACAAACATTACCTTATTGCTGCACACGATGTTGCGGAGGAAGTGCCCTGTCTGCTTCTTCCGGGCCCCCCGACAATTCCAGAAGATGATGGAAGTCATTGACAAACTAAAGGGGAGGCGTCCCCGCCGCCAGACTAATCGCCCAAGGCTTTCTTCCGCTTGCGTGGGAGTTCCCCATCGGACCTACCCAGACAGAACTCCATACCGGCATCAAAACTATTATTCAACGGCACCACAAGCCCTGCCCCAGCAGCAGTAATGAAGGGCTGAAACGCCCCCGTCCTGGCCTGTCGAAGGGTAGACTTAATCAAGTTGGGAGGAACCTTAACTTTGCTGAAATCTACCTACTTCAGAGGTTTCCCCAGCTGTTTATTGGCTGTATTACTGTTACTACGCATCAAAGGAGTATCTTTCCGACGACGGCGAGGGGGGACCTGGATCCACAGCCCAACGAACTCATCAACCTCAGAAGAGGTGGCCCCCCTTACAGATTTCAGGACAAAAGCATCAGTCGGGAAATTCCGGGGAGCAGAGGCATTGGGGGGTTTAGATGCCACCCCTAGGTTTTCTTCAACGCCCAGGGAGCCATCCATCCCCAAAGCGTTCGACCCATAAAGACCAGCAGAACCATCCTGCACATAAGGAGCCGAAGAATTCAGGCCCGAATGATCCACCTTAGCTGGGGCAGCTCCGTCCTCCGCCCCCTTAGTGAGGGGGGCACGATCACCCGACCGCACCTTGGCATGGCTACTGGGCTCCGGAGCACGCAACGGGCAGACATCCCTACGGTGACCAATCCGCCCACATCCATAACATAATAAACCAATTCCTTCATACTCAACCTTATGATAGAATCGCCCATTCAGGCCATTAATACAAATATCGGCCATCAGCTGCTTGGCCAGATTCATACGAATGCACACCCGAGCGTACTCCCGCCTCCCCCAAGAACCAGTCTGAGCATCAATCCAAAGGGGCGTCCCCAGACGCGAGGCAATCCTGGAGATGTTACACTCATCCAAGAAATGAAGCGGGAGGTTGGGCAGCCGTACCCAAATAGGGGAAGATAGCCCCTCCATAGATGTCGGGGAGAAGCCCGGCGTCCACCTATCAAGACCGACCAGGTTACCACCAATGAACCAGGGTCCTCCGCTAAGGACCGCATCACGCGCCTCACGAGACGAGAAGATGCATATAAAGCAATATGACCCCATGGTAGTGAGCTTGAACTCACCAAAGCCCCCCCACTGCCGTTGGATTTCAGACTTCAACAGGAAAACGAAACCTTCTTTCCCAAAATTTTTCCTACCACATCCTGTTCAAGCTTGGCCATATTGGCCTTAACTCGACCCAAATTGAGATAAATCGTGTTACCATCCTCAGCAAGAGCATTGATATCCTCTGGGCGAATAACCGGTATATGCTACGGTTTCCTCCACGGGTTCTCCATACGCCCCGGACAGAAAGGTTCAATAGGAGGATTCGCCGCCCGCGGCACCTCACATCTGACACTGGATTTTCCAGAACCAGCATTATCACAAACATCTGGTGGGCAACTAGTCCCCATGTTCACCTCCGGGGACTCAGCCCCCGCCCCGAGCTCGCCAATCGCGTCCACCCGGGTGACATCCATAGCAGAAGCCAGCGACCCAGGCCCCCCCACTCCCGTGTTCAGAACTTCATTGCCCCATTCAGCTACATCCGAGCTAATCGCGAGTGAACGAGAATGTCTCGGCAAAGCAGCGTCGACATCGAACATTTCCTCATTATGTTCCTCAACCACAGGCTCGCAATTGTCCATCTCCATCAATCATTTTGCCGGACTGAATGCCGGATTGACCGACACCCGCATTTCCGGGTTACGCGAATCCGCCCCAGACACCTTATGGGGAGAGCCCTCCGCCTTGGCCTTGCCAGATCTGGTCGGAATCGATCTGCTCGGCGCAGATTGTAGCGACCCCCTAAGGTCGGCACCCCGCATTTTGATCTCCCAGCGACCCTCGACACCTTCATCAGAACCAGATCGGACAGGGTCCCGAGCTTTACCTTTTCCCCGAGCCGCCCCAAGCCTGCTTGGTGAACCATCCCCAGCCTTTTTCGAACCTCCCGTACCGATCCCCGACCGCCTCCGTTCATCTCCCATAGTACCGCCGTCGCCACCCCCGCCTGAGCGGGGAGGTGACCTTCGGTCCCCCCCTGCCATACCTATAGAGTCTCTCTCTAAACAAAAATT